>NC_064281.1:39223000-39523500 GCF_003254725.2 Canis lupus dingo
AGTGTGTTTCTTCACCTTTTTCAGTGATTCTTACTGATTAAGAAACTGCAAGCCCTGGGTATAAAGTTTGTAGTAGACAAAGATAGGAGATAATACTGGAGAGACAGATCACAAAGGACCTTGTATACCATATTACTTGGAATTTGGAAGTTTTCTTGTAGGTCATGGAGACTGATTACATAATTTTAAGTGGAATTTTCAGAATTGAATTTTAACTAGATCAGTACTACTCAAATTGTGGTCCACCTATGGTTGCTGGTTCAAGAACTATTTGTTATCAGTCTGCAGTAAATACATAAATTGAGATTAAGTATTTGAAAGCTTTTATAGCAATTTGACAGTGCTGTCACATCCAAATGAGTGGTTGACTTTGACAAAGTATTGGTAGGCCATTGATTTAGGGGAAAAATAATCACACCGATCCTTCAGGTGTGATTACATACATACATACCATAGGTAGTTTGAGAAGCACAGAGTGAGATTATTCTGGAGGTTACATGGAGATTGAAATGAAGGTATGGGGCACCTGGGTGGCTCAGTGCTTGAGCATCTGCCTTCAGCTCATAATTCAGATCGAGCCTCACACCCGGATCCCTGCAGGGAGCCTGCTGCTGTCTCTGCCTATGTCTCTGCCTCTCTGTGTGCCTCTCATGAATTTTTTACAGCAGTTCCACTATGATGTGTCTGGATGTGTTTTTTGGATTTATTTGTATTTCTCCAGCTTGAGATTTAGTATGATTCTCACTGTCATTATCTTTTCAAACATTATTTCTCTTCTATGCTTTGTATTTTCTCCTTAAACTTCTATTACAACTGTAGTAAATGTGTTTCTTCTAGTTTCAAGGTCTCTTAACTGTGCTCCTGTATATTTTATTTTCTTTCCATTTGCACACCATTTTGGTAATTGTTCTAAACCACTCTTCTAGTTCAGCTATGTGTAGTGTGTTTTAGCATGTACATTGAGTTGGTGATTTCAAAAATGGTATTTCATTGTTTCTGATTTTATTTTCAAATCTTTGTTTTCTTGTTAATAGCATTTTCCTCCTCATGATTTGCAATTTGTTATTTTATTTCTTAAGCCAACTTACTATTTTTAGTTCAAATATAATTCCATTATATGAAGTTCAAGAGAATAGTATTCATGTTTTCTTTTATGTTTTCATTCATGGTGGCTGGTTTTATGTATTGATTGCATATACACATTTTTTTATTGTTAAGATCATGCTTAGTGGAAGGGGAGGGAATATTTATGTGTGGAAATCCTAGGTGGCCCATTTTGAGAATGGGTCCCTTCTATGGGATCTTGAATTTTCTCTTCTAGGCCTCTTGAAATATAATCAATTTGAGGTCATTTTTCCACTTTTTAAAAAATATTTTATTTTATTTATTCATGAGAGACACAGAGAGAAAGGCAGAAACACAGGCAAAGAGAGAAGCAGGCTCCTCACAGGGAGCCGAATGCAGGACTCGATTCCAGGACCCCAGGATCATGCCCTGAGCCGAAGGCAGATGCTCAACCACTGAGCCATCCAGGCATCACATTTTTCCACTCTTATACTGGTTTCTCAGGACTTTCTTGGATGACTCAGTGTGCTAGTCAGGATAAGTTAGAGTATCTCATTTATTAGTGTGATATATCACTAAATGGGACCTGATCACCAGATTTCCAATGTATGTGTGCATAGGTTTCTCCACAGCATGAAGCAATTCTCCAGACACTAGCTGGGTGTCCTACCACTCAGTTCTGACACTGTCTACCTGGAGATAGCATCAGATCTCACAGGTTAAGAGTTTAGTCCCACAAGACTATCACCCTGCCCCCCACCCCCACACTTTAGATGTCAGTCACAAGTCCAGATTGTCACCTGTGCTTCTTACCAATTGGCTCTAAATCAGGAGATTCCCACAGCTCCCTTCTTGGGTTTGATAAATTTTCTTGAGTGGTTCACAGAACTCTGGAAACCCATGTATTCACTAGATTAATGGTTTATTATAAAAGGACATAACTATAACTCAGGAACAGATGGATAGAAGAGATGCCTAGGGCAAACTATGGGAAAGGGTGCAGAGCTTCCATGCCCTCTCTGGGCCCACCACTCTCCCCACATCTGCATGTGTTTGCCAATCAGGAAGCTTTCCAAATCCTGTCTTTTGGGGTCTGTATGGAGGCTTTATTAACCAGGTATGGTTGATTAAATCATTGTCCATTGGTGATTGAACTCAATCTTCAGACCCTCTCCCCACCCCAGAAATGAAGGGGATAGGATTGAAACTTCTAATCTCTAATCACATGGCTGGTTCTACAGGTGTTCAGCTCTACCATTAGGTGCGGTCCAAAGGTCACCTCATTAACATAACAAAAGACATCTTTATTGCTCTTACCACAGGAAATTCCAAGTGTTTTAGGAGCTCTGTGCCAGAGCCCAGGATGAAGACCAAATATATATTTCTTATTATAAATCTAACATCACATTAATATATTTTCTGATAATGAATTATCATTGCATTTCTAGAATAAAGCCTACTTGATTGCATTTCTTGGATAAATCCTAGATGTTTTAATTTTTGTTTTGTTTTGTCTTAAGTACACTGCTGGATTTTACTTCATGAGATGTTTAGGATTTCCTTTTCTTATATTTTCCTTCATAGATTGTGTGTGTGTGCGTGTGTGTGCGTGTGTGTGTGTGTGTGTGTGTGTAGAGAGAGAGAGAAAGCAGGCGAGCAATTAATTTAATCTTGAAATTTCTGTTGCTTAAGACAACAAATGTTTGTTTCTTGCTCATACAAAATCTGCTTCAAGCTGGGTATCTCCTCAAAAGCAGCTCTCCCCAAGCAGAGATTCAGGCGGATCCAGGCTGTTTCTATTTTGTGATGTTCTTATGGCTCCTGGGTCTCTACAGCAGAAGAAAGCTCAAAGATGGTGAACGGGCTTTTGACTTCCTCAGCCCAGAAGTGACCGTGGGCAAAAGGTAGTCATGTGGCACCACACAGCTGCAGGGGGATGAGGAAGTACAGTCTTTTAGGTGCCTAGGAAGGAAAGGAAAACTATGTATTGGAGAGCATAAGTAATGTCTACCACACAGGCAGGTAAATTTGTACCCTGTGAGGGTAGCCTGCAGTTTTCAATTATCAAGGGAGACCTTCTTTTCACTCAAATCCCAAATCCAGACATTAACCTTTGCTGGAGGATTTATATCCTGTCTATACTTCTGAACAGAGTACACAGTTTTGACAGCCTATGTTTTATTCAGGGATCTTAATTCCATCTCTTTGCCTCACAAGGGCCTTAAATCTTGGTGCCTCTCCAAGTGGTTAAAATATGCAAGTCTTTTACTTACTAATGTAGTAATGCTTTTAGGGTAGCCAAAGCACTAGTGCCTATATTGTTAGTAGGTTTCCCTTTAATTTTTGACTCTTGGGATTCCTTCCTTCCTAAACTTTTTATTTGGATGTAATTTCTAACTTGAAGAAAAATTGGAAGGATAAAGTTCCAGCCCAGCTCCACTGAGGTTACACCCTGAGCCCACAGAAAGCTGAACGGTGGCCATGACCTTGGCTCCCTGGGGCACCCATGGGCTGGCTTATACCATCCACCTGCTTCTGGACCACACAGACTCAAGGCTATGAGGAGAAGAAATATGTGATGGGGATACTCCAAGTATGACAGAAGCCAGTGGCTGAATGAAACATTCAAGTTGAGCCTCGACTTTCTCAGTCTGCCCTACTTCATTAATAAAGTTCACAAGATCACCCAGAGCAGTGCCACCCTTTACTGCATTGCTCACAAGCACAATCTATGAGGAGAAACAAGAGAGAAGATTCATGTGGACAATTTGAAGAACTAGGTTACAGACACTTCCAATCAGCTGGCCAGTGTTTGCTACAGCCCTGACTTCGAGAAACAAAGCATGAGTCCTTGGAGGGGCTCCCTAAAAAGATGAAGGTCTCACAGACAGTTTCTATGGAAGAGGTCACCATTTGCGGGGGACAAGATCACCTTTGCAGATCTCCTTGCTTATGGCATCCTTGACCTGCACCATATATTTGAGCCCAAGTGCCTGAATGCAAGAAACATGAAAGACTTCATCACCCTCTGGCCTGAAGAAGATCTCTGCCTACATAAAGCCCAGCTGCCTCCTCCCAGGCCTATGTTCAGGACTGCCATGGGCAACTAGTAGGGCCCTGTTAAGACCAGGAGAGAGGAGAGAAGAGGGATGCCCAGGTAGCTCAGTGGTTGAGCATCTGCCTTCAACTCAGGGCGTGATCCTGGGGTCCTGGGATAGAGTCCCATATCAGGCTCCCCGCAGCGAGCCTGCTTCTCCCTCTGCTTATGTCTCTGCTTCTCTCCGTGTATCTCTCATGAATAAATAAATAAAATCTTTACAAAAAATCAGGAGAGAGGAGCAAGAAGCTAGTACTGCACCAGTACTGCTCCACTGGGGCTCTGGAGAAAAGGTGGACCTCCCGGCACTCCAGAATCACCCTTCTTGTTAATTTCTCCTTCTTTTCTTTCCCTTCTTCCTCACTTCAAGCCCTCTTAGGCCCCTATTACTCCCCCAAATACTTGTTCATGTAGGCCTTTTAAAGCTCTACAACACTCAACTTCTCTTCGGCAGTCTGTCCCCATTGACATTATCGCTCTTGCACTAATGTCAACTAGACCATTCTTCCTTTTATGGTTGCCTCTACTTTGAGGTGCCCAACTGGACTCCTCACCTGTCGAGCTCAGGCCTGAGCTCCCCAACATTTCCCTAAGGACAAGTATTGGCCTGGTATGCAGGCCCTGCTCCCCTAACATGGTCCTTGTCCCAGTCCTGCCTGATCCCTGGTAAAGCCTCAAACAAACATGCGCACACACACAATTTATGAAGGAAAATATAAGAGAAGAAAATCCTAGACCTATCTCATGATGCAAATGTTCTCATATCAAATTCAACAGTACTAAAAATGAAACAAAATTAAAAACATCTCAACTGTATTAGTCATATTTAAAATTTTGTCTGTATTTATATGTTTTGACATCTTGGAACCTTGCTAATCTTAGAGAGACTTCCTCTTCCAGGGCTAGCTAATTTCTAGAAATAGTAAACAATTTGCCTGCCAACAAGTCTTTCGTATGCAAACCAACAAATTCACAGACCAGTCTCCTCTTTTACCCTCTCACACATCAAGCCAATATTCTCCCTGCCCTAAATCATCCCAGGGTCAGGTACAGGATGACTGGGGACCATCTCTGTAACCTGCTAAAATTATTCAAACTCACCAATCCTAAAATATTTACCTTGCCTTGCCCATTCCTTCCCATGAAAACCACAATAAAGGCTGGCACCCATATTTCCCCCTCACTCCTTCTGCCTCCTGATTGACACTGGTACTTCCCTCTGTGGCCCTGCAAGATGCGACAAAACCCTCTCTTCTTAGGAACAATTGTAATAAACTCTTATTTCAAAAGCAGTGGTCTCATGTCTGTCATTTTACCATACCTGATTACCAAATAGATCTCAGGAATATTTCAAGACGTCGACCAAATGAAATGATAATTGATTATCAAAAACTCTACTCCTGTCATATATCACACTACTAAGGAACATAGTCATATGATCATTTCACTGGAGCAGAGAAAGTAGTTGATAAAACTCAATCAAATATATCCATCCAAAACCTAGAGCAAACATATTTAATTGTGACACTTTTGACACACCCTCATAAAGTCAGAGTCTCCATAAACATCGATAAGTGCTTCTGTCCAACATTATGCTGGAGGTCCTATCCAATGCAAAAAGTGAAGAAAAATAAAGTGTATCTAAATTGGATTAGGAAGAGACAACCTGTCTTTGTTTGAAGATTGTGTGATAGTCTACATAGAAAATTCAAGAGGAGCTACAGATAAATTATTAAAACAGATAAAGATTCATCAAGTTTGCTAGATGAAATATCAACCTAGAAGCCCAAATGAAGTCCTCAGGGTGCCTTCACATTGTGTTTTATAACATAATACTGAGTGACAAAAGCAAATTTCACAAAGATTCATATGGTTTGGTCCCCTTTACATAAAGTTCAAAACCCCCAAAGTAATACTCTGTATGTTCTAGGGATGTATACAAATGTAATAATTTAGCTAAAGCTTGCGTGCTAATGATAAATTCTAAATTCACGATGCTGATTACCTTGCGGAGAGAGGAAGGAAAATGAGCCGAGGGTGATAAAACTGAAGCTTCATCTAGATCTACCATTATTTCCCCTTAAAAATCAAATGCAAATGTATTAACAAATTAAGATTTGCTAAAACTGAGTATACCTTATATTTATTGCTACAGTTTTCTGTATGAAATATTTCATGATAAAACCAAAAGAATTAGAGAAATAAGTTAGAAAGCTGTATGGTAATCTAGGTGAAAGTCAATAGGGATATGGTCCAAGACAGTAGTCTGGAATGGAAGTAAAAGAAAGAAATATTTAGTCTAGACAGGAAAATGGGAGTAGGGAGGAAGCACGTACACTATCACTCGGGTGTCTAGCTGAGAGGACAGTGCAGATAAAATTGTAACCACTGAGACGTGACAGGAGTGTGTTTTCTGCCATGTTTCATTTGAAAGATGCAGAAGACCTCCTGATGAAAGCATGAGACCAAAGTTGGAGACATGATTCGGAATTTGGGAGGAAGTATGGATGGGGAACATGAGTGGGGGAATTGCTAGCACTATAGACAGTAATAGGAAATATGTGGGTAGGTGAGACCATCCAGGTGATGGTAGCAGAGTGAAAAGAGTAGCCGAAGGAGGAGGACAAAGTCCTTAGAAACATTAATATTTAAGGGGTTGGAAGAGTAGGGGAAGTCTAGAGAATGGTTGGAGATACATGGAGGAGAGGCCCATGGAGATGGAAATTTCAAGGAGGTGCATTCGGTGATTTCACGTATCACTGAGTTCAATAAAATAAGGATTAAGAAACATGGCATTTAAGGGGTGCCTAGGTGGCTCGGTTGATTAAGTGTTAGACTTTAGCTCAGGTCATGATCCCAGGGTGCTGGGATCGAGCCCATGTCGGGCTTCCTGCTCAGCAGGGAGTCTGCTCTTCCCTCTCCCTCTGCCCCCACCAAGCCCCCTACCCTGCTTGTGCGCTCTCTCTCCCTCTTTCTCTCTTGCAAATAATAATAAAAAAAGAAACACGTCATTTAAGTTTTGCAAATAGGAGGTTACTTGTGGCCTTAACAAGAGTGGTTTCAGGGAATTGGGGTTTGGGGGGAAAAGCCAAATTGAAATGAGTCAAGGAATGAATGGCACGAGAATATAGGAGTATAGATCACTCTTTTAAGAGTATCACTACTGGTATTAGCATTATAATTGCCAGAAATATCACCACTACCAACAGTGATAATCCTTTTCCCCATTACTACTACAATCACCACCCAGTCCACTGGCCTTTTGATAATGTCTTTTCCCTTCTCTCTGCTTCTTTCTGTTCCCTTCTCAACCAATCATACATAGTTACACACATCTGAAACTGCTTGAAAGTATAAAGTTGAACAAATATTGAAATGGCTGCACTAATGCTTCAGCGAAACTTGACCATATTTTTTTAACGATTTTGTTTGTTTATTTATTTATTTATTTATTTATTTATTTATTTATTTATTTGAAAGACAGAAAGAGAGAGCATGAGGAGGGGAGGGAAGAGCAGAGGGAGAAGTAGTCTCCCCGCTGAACAGGGAGCCTGATGCCGGGCTCGATCCCAGGACCCTGAGATCCATGACCTGAGCCGAATTCGGAAGCGTAACTAACTGAGCCACCCAGGAGCCCCTTGATTTTAAAGTAACCTTTTTTCTCTCTTCCACAAACTTCCCCTCCTCCCTCATTAGCCTTTTGTTTCAGGAACCTGGTACCAACATGAGGATGACAAAGAGGCCAGCTAGATCCCATATTTCCCTATAAACACCCCCTCCCAAGCTCCTTCCTCTCAGTGGGCTTATAGTTTTTCAAGGCCATAGCCTGCTGCAGCCTCCTTTGCCCAGCAAAGAAACAAAGCTGTTATATTCCTCTTTATGCCAAACTCCGTCTTTGCATCATATTTTGGCTCCAAAGCACAGAGATCAGTTTTTTGACAACACATCTACTACATTTGTTTAGGTCTGTATATAAGGTAAGATTTTTGCCCTTGAGGGGGTTACTTTGTAGTGGACAGGACAGACATGCAAACATGTGACTTTAATGTTTGTCCTCTGTGGTAGTCATTCATATTATTCACCAGATATATCCAGCTCTCCTTCTGTAAACATAGTAGAATTACACTTCCTTGCTTCTGTAGCTGGGTAGGGCCATCTGCTTAATTCTGGCCACTGAATTCGTGAGTTAAAGAGATCTATGCTCCTTCTAAGCTACACATTTAAATTTAATTGCTCATGTGACACCCTTTAGAGCTAAACTACAGTAGGAGTGATTAACTATTGCCTCTGGGCCAAATCCAGCCTATAGCCTATTTTATAAATAAAGTTTTATTGGAAAACAAATGTGCCCATTTGTTTACATATTGTCCAAGGCTGCTTTTTTTAAAGATTTTATTTATTTATTCATGAGAGACACCGAGAGAAGCAAAGGGAGAAGCAGGCTCCCTGCAAGGAGCCTGATGTGGGACTCAATCCCATGACCCCGGGATCACAACCTGAGCCAAAGGCAGATGCTCAACCACTGAGCCACCCAGGTGCCCCTGTGCTCTAATGGCAGAGTAGTTGTGGCAAAGATTGTATGGCTCTCAAAAGCTACAATCATTTACTATATGGAAAAAGTCTGCTGACACTTTCTCTAACACAACCTACCTTATCCTGAGGATAGAGGCAAATGGGAGCAAGCTCAGATTTGCATTCCCTGGCTGTAAGGGATTTCTACAGACTGAGCATTTATGCTTTGACCCCCCAGATCCTTTTTTAAAAAAGATTTTATTTATTTTTATGACTGAGAGATAAAGAGAGCCAGAGAGCACAAGCAGGGGTAATGGCAGAAAGAGAGGGAGAAGCGGACTCCCTACCAAGCTGGGATCCTGATGCAGGCTCGGTCCCAGGCCCCTGGAATCTGTTATTCATAAACCACCTTGTCTGTGGCATTCTGTTATGGTAGCCTGAACAGATTAAGATAGGAATAAAGGGAGTATTGAGGGATGCTCAATATGATAAATCAATTTTTATTTTTAAATTTTTAAAAAGATCTATACTTATTTATTCATGAGACACACATAGAAAGAGGCAGAGACATAGGCAGTGGGAGAAGCAGACTCCCTGCAGGGAGCCCGATGTCGGACTCGATCTCAGGACCCTGGAATCACAACCTGAGCCAAAGGCAGACATTCAACCACTGAGCCACCCAGGTGCCCTGATAAAGCAATCTTTAAAAGGCAGAGGTGTCCAAAGGAGGACTGGGCTGTCTTGCAGCAGTGAAGAGTGCAGGTGGCCCTGGGGTATGGAGGATGAGTTCCCTGTTGCCCCAAGTATTTAAGAAGAAGTTCCCTTACCTCTTAGGAAAATAACATATTAGTTTTTATAGCTGCATAACAGATACCTATAAACGTAGAGGTTTAAAACAACATACATTTATTTGCTTACAGTTTTATAGGTCAGAAGTCCAGCACAGCATTGCTGGTTCTCTGCTCAGCATATCACAGGGCTGAAATCAAGGTGTTGGTCAGGCCAAATTCTCATCAGGAGATTCTAGGGAAAAGTCCGCTTCGGAGCTCATTCTTGTTGTCAGAATCCAGTTCCTTGCGGTTATTAAAAAGAAAGAAGCCCCAACTGGAGTTATTTGCTTCCCATGACAGCAAACTGAGATCTCGATTACCATTTCAGCCTCTCCTGGGAGTGTGACCTTGCAACAGCTAATCTGAAACTTTAGGATCAGCACGAGGGACATAACGTATGATCAAAACTCTGCTGGTCTTTCTCCCCTACCCTAAGAAAGAATCTGTCCTGGCCTGAAATAATATTTCCATTTATTTTGCTGATAGCTTCCTTGCCCCACCCTCCTGCCTATAAAAACCTTCGATTTTGTACAACTCCTCCAAGCATCTCTCTACTTGCTAGATGAGATGCTGCCCAATTCATGAATCACTTAATAAAGCCTATTAGATCTTCAAATGTGCTCAGTTGAATTTTATTCTTTAATAGAGTGAGGTCCCTGTTTCCTTGTTGGCTGTGAGCCAGGGGCTGCTGTCAGCTCCTAGAGGCTACTCACCTTCCTTGTCCTGTCTTCTTCCATCTTCAAGTCAGCAATGTGTTTTGAGTGTCTCATTTCCTGTCTGTGACCAGTTGGAAGAAACTGCTTTTAAAAGGCTCATGTGAGGGGTGCCTGGGTGGCTCAGTCGGTTAAGTGTCTGTCTTCGGCTCAGGTCATGATCCTGGAGTCCTGGGATTGAGCCCAGCGCCTGGCTCCCTGATCAGTGGGTAGTCTGCTTCTCCCTCTCCCTCTGCCCTCTGCTTGTGCTCTCTCTCCCTCTATCTCAAATAAATAAATAAATAAAATATTTTTAAAAAAATAAAGGCTCATGTGATTAGGTCAGGCTACCTGGATGGTCTCCCTGTCTTAAGGTCAGTGGTGCCATATAACAAAATCAAAGTATGGGAGTAAAATTCATCACGTTCAGTGTCCAGGCATTATGCAAGATGTGTATGTGGTAGTGGTGGTGGAAGGTGATCTTGGAGACCATGTTAGAATTCTGGCTACTAACCATAAGGGGATGCTAATGGATACTGTAGCACTCAGCTAAACAAATTAATGTTCAAAATACCTTCTAATCTTGAGAATCTATGATTCCGTAACTACACTGAAGTTTGAATCGAAAGGAGGGGCTTAAGTCACAATTGCTGCCTACATGCACTTTATAGTGTGGTTAACATGAATACAACTAGCAACACTGTGTTAAATGAATGGTTAAACTGCAGTTTAAGAGTCTCCAGAAGGCCAAGGGGGAATGAGATTGCCGAGGACTAAAAGGGTTAGAATATTTTCTTGGAGAAGATGTGATTTGAACTGTTACTTGAAGTAGGAAGAGATAGAAATAAAGTCTTTCCTTTTTCTAAAACTCTGGATGGTTTTTATTCACTGTAAGTTGACATTTCTAAAGTGTGATACTGAAAAATAGGCTAAGAAAATTTATTTAAAGCTTAGAAATAGGCAAAAGGAAGCCTACGTATCTTTGCAAAGTCATACCAGAGTATTGGCGACATGTTCATTCTGTCTGAGGATTAATTCTCTAGATCAGTGGTTCTCAAACTTTCATATGCCTCAGAATCCCCTAAAGGGCTAAGCCCTATCCTAGACTTTCTGATGCAGTAGATCTTGAGTGGGGCTCAAGAAATGGCATTTCTAACAAGATTCCAGGTGATGCTGGTCTTGGGAGCACACTTCAAGAACCCTTCGGTCTAGAGGAACGAAACATCGTCTGACTTACTATTTACTGCTGTTTATCAAGGCAGAGATTCTGCTGAGTGACAGGTAAATTTGTAGAAGTTGCCAAGGACTTTTGTACAGTGGAAATGCAAATGATCTGCCCAATGAAAAAGATAACCCCAATGGTTAGTTTTACTGCCCTATAAAACTTTAAGGTTTCAGCAATTTAGCAATCTTATTTCAGCATTTTCTCTCTTTCAGTTGACTGTATACTGGTTTCTCGGATCCTTCTTTGAACCAGCTTTACCATCCCACTGATGCACACTCTCATTAACAAGTTAAATAAACCTTTGTGTTAAATAAATTTCTGACATATGCTCACTATGTTAGTATGATAGTCATGATTTTTAACTTTTTGAAAATTATACCCTGACAGGGCTGTGTGATCAAATAAGTTTTGACAAGTCAAGTTAAGGAAATTTACTCAGGATTCTTAACAATGCACCTCTCCCAGCCTTTAATTTGCTATTTAAAAAGTAGATGACGCAGCATTTTACCAACTTATTTGACACCGGACACTTTTTACTCCAAGTGTCTCTAGAAAACACTGCTCTACATAGTTATTACCAGTGACATCATGGCCATTCCCACCATCTCTAAAAGAAATATAAGTTACCTAAGGGCACACACTGACTCTCATCTCAGTGGTAGCAGCTTATTTTTAAAGACAAGGAAGAGATCTTTTGTTGTCAATTGGCATTGAGGAGGGCTCCATCACCAGATGCAGGGTGGGGGACAGTTTGTCTCCTTTTTATCTCCTAACACCAAGTGAGACTCCAAATTCCCCTGAGAGTTCATGTGAAATGACAGAGAAATATCCAATGCAGTTTTTCGTGCTGGAGCCAAGTCTCCCAATGCCAGAAATCTTTCTTTTTCAGCGCAGCAAAATGTTTGTAGATTTCTCCTTTTTCAGTGTGTCTGGGATAACTCTCCCACAGAATTGGAGAGCACTCACTGGTGGTTTCGGAGCAAAAGTAGTTGCCATGTCAGGAATTCTTGGTTCTGTTTCTACAGCCCCACATCAGCAGAGGCCTGGATTGAGCCCAAACCCATGTTCCAATTATGGTTTCTCATTCTGGAAAGCTCTTTTGTCATTTGGGGCCTTTTATCCCCCAGCAAGGCTCTCACTTTCCCTCTCCACAGCCAACTGACTCCCTTGAGTCCTAAACTAAAGTTGGAGAATGTGAGGATTGTAAAGATTGACAGTTTGTGGTTTCCTTCAATTTAGAAGCAAACCTTATAGGGGCTCATGTCTTTAAATCTATGAAGTAGAGAAACTGCTTTCCTTACGGGTGAGCAAAGACCTGGGAGGCTGTTCCTATGGTCAGTTGTGTGTTCGTCCAAAGTGAGGAAATCGCATAGGTTTATGTTTGAGGTTCCTGGAAGTATTTCCACCGATGGGATTGTGAGGTATTTCTTCCAACCTTGGAATCTGGCCACCTTTTGCCTACCTACTGGAGTGTATTTTCTCAGGCAGCCATTCCCCGTGTTCCATTGATATGGAGCACTCATTGAAGTCAGTAACCTCATTCTCGGGCCACGTAAGAACCGAGGTGTATGGAGATTTTTAGCATCCACATGGAAATCCATGAGTCCACACTCACACTACCCCCACCGGTCCCCTTGATACTGTGCAGACTGAAACAGATCCTGACTCTATGGAACTACTCAAGGCTGGAGGAAAAGGTTCCTTCAAGTGAGTCCATAAGTTCCAAAGCTGAACCCTGGCTTTCTCCATAACTACTGTCAAGGCCACACCACATGCCTACAGCAATGAAGGCCAACCCTGTGAGCAAGCCTTCCTATATTTGGTCAATTTTGTTCCTTCTTCCCTCGTAGTTTACTGTCGACCACACAAGCAAAGCACTTTTCATACTGTCACGAGATTTGCTCTTTGCCTTGCAAAAATGTTCATATAATTCATTCTATTTGCATGCGTGGTGGTGACCATCTTGCATCTTTTTTAAATTTGAACTTTTTATTTTGAGATACTTGTAGATTTACATGCAGTTGTAAGAAATGGTACAGAGAGATCCTATGTGCCATTTACCCAGTTTCCCCCCAAAGTGGCATCTTGCAAAACTGTAGTACAGTATCACAACCAGGATATTGACATGGATGCAGTGCAGAAAAAGAATCATTCCATCTCCACAGGGATCCCCCTTGTTGCCTTTTATGGTTGCATCCACCACTCTATCTCCCTTCACCTGCCCCTACCTCTGGAAACCACAAATTTGTTCTCCATTTCCAAAATTTTATCTTTTCAAAATATTATATAATTAGAATCCCATAGTACATAACCATTTGGAATTGGCTTATTATTTTTTTTACCTAGCATAATTCCCTAGAAGTTCATCAAAATCATTACATGTATCCATAGGTCACCCCTTATTACTGCTGAGCAGCATTCAACGATATGAATATACCACCATTTGTTTAACCATTCAACCATTGAAGGACATCTGGGTAATTTTCCAGTTTGGGACTATTACATTTGTGCACAGGTTTTTATGTGCACAGAATTTAAGCTTTCATGTTATGTGTGCAATTTTCTGGGTCATATGGTAATTTTATGTTTACTTAAGAGACTGCCAAACTGTTCTACAGGATTGTTCTACCATTTTACATTCCTACCAGCAATGTATGAGAGATCCAGTTTCTCCACATCCTTGTCAGCATTTGGTGTTATCACTATTTTTTATTTTAACTCTTCTGAGGGGTGTGTAGGGATATCTCATCGCGGTTCTAATTTGCATTTCCCTAATGACTAATGACATTGAACATTTTTCATGTGTTTATCATCTGTATGTCATCTTTGGGGAAATTCCTGTTTATATCCTTTGCTCATTTTCTTATTGAATTTGTTGTTTCTTTACTGTTGAATTTTGAGTGTTCTTGCTTTGTTTTAGATTCAAGATCCTTGTCAGATATGTGGTTTGAAAATATCTGAGCAAGTTCTATTGATCTGTCCTTAAGTTCACGGGTTGTATCTTCTATCATCTCCATTCTACCACTGAGCCCCCAGCCAGGGAGTTTTTATTTCTCTTGTTATAATTTTCAGTTTTTAATTTCCATTTAGTCCATTTTTATAACTTCTGCTTCTTTCCTGACATTTTAAATTATCTTTCATTTGTTTCAATATAATTTGTAATTGCTTGTTCAATCATTTGTATGATGGTTACTTTAAAATCTTTATCAGGTAATTCCAACATCCAGTTCATCTCTGTGATGGCACCAGTTAAACGTTTTCTTTTTTTCCTTCAAGTTGTGGTTTTCCTGGTTTCTGATGTAGAGTGATTTTCAATTATATCTGGACATTTTGGCTATTACATTAGGAGACTGTGGGTCCCATTAACTTCTTAATTTTAATGGGGAGTCATTTTGTTTAGATTTACTATGCAGGTCCTTGTTTAATTTTTTAAAAAGATTTTATGTATTTATTCATGAGACACACAGAGAGAGAGGCAGAGACATAAGCAGAGGGAGAAGCAGGCTCCTCATGGGGACCCTGAAGTGGGACTCCATCTCAGGACCTGAGATGGACCTCAGATCACGACCTGAGCCAAAGGCAGATACTCAACCACTGAGCCACCCAGGTGCCCAAGTCTTGGTCTAATTATTGAACTGTGATTCCAATATAATTACCAGAGTTTTGGGGATGCTATTTTTTGTCTACTTGACTTACCTCAAGCCACCAGAGCTTTCATTGATCCTTTGTTAATGCTGTTGGAGGGAGCTGAAGAAGTAAGCTTGCTCTAAGCTAGGCTGGTGAAAACCTGTACGTGGGGAAAGGAGTTTTCCCACTTTAGGGATGAATGGAGCTCCCGGGTGCTTTTTTTCTTTTTTAAGATTATTTATTTATTTATTCATGAGAGACACAGAGAGAGAGGCAGAGATGTAGGCAGAGGGAGAAGCAGGCTCCCCGCAGGGAGCCCAATGTGGGACTCAATCCCAAACCTCTGAGATCACACCCTGAGCTGAAGGCAGATGCTCAATCGCTGAGCCACCCAGGCATCCCTTCCAGGGTGCTTGTTATTCCAGGCTCCTCCCGATAGCAGGCTCCTCCCATCTGTGGGGGATGGAGAGTGCCTCCTAGTGGAGTGCTTGTGAAGGTTCCTTGGAATGTCTCGGGGCGGGGGGGGGGGGGGGGGGGGGGGGGGGCAGGGAGAGTCTTAGGCCTGGAGGGACAAATAGCCTTCCTGGCAGTCTCCCCACGGCTTGGGCGGTGGTGTAAAGTGCATCCCAGTCTACACACTTACTGTGCATGATTCCACTTACCAGTTCCCTCCCGCTGCATGTATGGTGTCTCTGAGTGGGGGAGGAAGGCCTTGGGCCCAATAGGGAAGCAGAATGCTTCTCAACTGGCACTTGCATTGGGATCCCCTTTGCCAGCACCCTTTAGCTGTGTGTTGTCTCTGGACGGGGTGGGGAGAGGAGTCTCAAACAGAGTAAAGATACCCTGATCACTTATTGTCAGTGTGGCATCCAATAGATTCCCTTTGCTGGGGCTCCCGTTTCATCTGAGGAAGGAGTGAGCTTATCAGGGCTACCCTTTTTCTTAATAGGTTGTGGGTTTGGAAAATACTAGTTCTGAGTGTTCTTCTGTTGCATGGTGGTTTGTAAACTGTCTTGACACTGTGGTGTTCCTCTAGTCCTGTGGTCTGTCTTCCACCTTTCAGAGCTTTTCTTTGGGAGTCTTATGAGTTATTTTCAGGGCTCACAGTTGTATGCAGAAAAGAGCAAAAGAGATGAGTCTACACCATCTTGTCCAGAGCAGAAGTCTAATTTTTCTTATTCCTATATAATCTCTATTTTAGCATTCGTAGCAATCTGACAAGTTTCTTTACTATCACTTTGCCTTTATCACTGCTTTTGCACTTATCAGATATTAGAGAGTTAATAATATTTATAAAACATTACAACCAAGAGCAAGGTCAGTAAATATGCAAGCGTCTAACAAATACTGTGAAAATAGAGACCAAAATCCTGGCATGTAAGCACTAAAAACACAGTAATCATGCTTTTGTTATAGAACAGGACTTTCTTTGTTCTTATGTAGACTTTTAAGTAAAGAAGACTCACATATTTGTAATCATAGTGACCGTTTATTGAACTCTTATAGTCCCCAGGCAATATGCTAAAGGCCTTTAGTATATTATCTCACTAACTCTTGACAATAACCATATATGATAATGTAGTGGGTTGAATAGTGTCCCCCCACCAAATGATAGTTCAAGTCCTAACCCTCAGTGTTGGTGAATATGACCTTATTGGAAAAAGATGTGTAATTTACAGATATAATTAAGTGGAAGGGGGTGCCCGGGTGGTTCAGTAAGTTAAGCATCTGTCTTCAGCTCAGGTCATGATTCTGGAGTTCCAAGGTCGAGCCCCACATGGGGCTCTCTGCTCAGTGGGGAGTCTGATGTTCCCTCTCCCTCTGTCCTTCCCCCTACTTGTGCTCGCTCTCTCTCTTTCAAATAAATAAAGTCTTAAAAAAATTAAGTGGAGGATTTCAAGATGAGATCATCCTGGATTGTGGCAGGCCCTAAATCTGGTACCCGTCTAAAGGGAGATTTGAGATGCAGAGAAGAAGGCCATGTGAACGCAGAGGCAGAGATTGGAATAATGAAGCCACAGGCC
Organism: Canis lupus dingo; assembly: GCF_003254725.2. NCBI lineage: Eukaryota > Metazoa > Chordata > Mammalia > Carnivora > Canidae > Canis > Canis lupus. The sequence goes on from NC_064281.1 coordinate 39,240,073, forward strand.
AGAGAATGCCAAGGACTGCTGGCAGTCACCCAAAGTTGGGAGAGAGGAGTGGAATGGATTCTTTTTCCCAGCCTCTAGAAGCAACCAACCCCACCAATACCTTGCTTTCAGACTTCGGGCCTCCAGAACAATGAGGCAGTACATTTCTGTTGTTTTAAATCACTGAATTTGTGGTCATTTTGTTACAGCAGCCCCAGGAAACTAATACAGGTATGATTGTTTGCCACCATCTTACAGATGAGGAAACCGGACTGGAAAGGTTAAATGACTTGCATATGTTCACACAGCTTGTAAGTAAAGGAGCTGGGAATTAAGCCCATGACTATCTGCTGCAAAACTTGTCTTTTTCAACCTTAACCTTCTAAAATTTTATTGATAACAAATTAAAAACAGCACCATGGCCTTCATGCTTACCACTCGGCCTACTCCTTCTTCGGGGGCATCTCCATACTCCAAGACTTCCTTCCATTGCTCTTAAGCTATTCCTCCTCCATGTTGCTATTTGAGATGAGTGATTAGAGTTGGCACATTATGGTTGGGTATTACTGACCGTGAGTTTTTCCATCTCAGGAAAAGTTTAAACTGGTTCTAGGAGAGAGAACATTGCTTAACACAATGGAGAAGCTCCTGAGAGGGTGTCTTCAGGCCATGAGCAGCCAATCAGAGGTAGAGATGCTTTTAAGCTGAGCAAGGTCTGTCATGTCCATTCAAATCACTCATGCTAATGCCTTGCTTCCACCACACTTAAAGCCAGCCCAACTATTGTTTTGAGGATCAGACTATAGCAAGAGATATTTGCCTCCTGAAACTCAGTCTTGGGGCATTGGGATTGAGCAAGAGTTGTCATCCAGTTTGCCCCCTGCCAAGAAACCTTATATCAGGGGCTGAGGAGAAAAGCAACAATTGCTACTTCCTTGTGGTTCTTCTAAAAGTGTTTCTTCTAATAAGATGTCATTAAACATTATGCACAGTTGGCCGGATATTAAAATTATAGATGAAAACATTTTTTTAAAAATGTGTTCATGTAAAAATAAACCAATGTGTGAGAACAGAGTGCCTAAGCAGCAGACGGCATACTCTGGGGTGGGGTGTCCCGATGCCAGGTCTGTCACCAAATTTGGTGTCATTTGAGTAAGTCGTTTCAATCTCAAATACTTACTAAACGCCTACTGTGAGCTAGGTATTGTTCTGGCCAATTCTCTGCTTGGTGTCGGCTACATTGGATAAATTCTTAACTCTCCCTTCTGAATATAACTACGATGAAACACTATCACTTTTTTTTTCTTCTTCTGGCAGGAGTTAGGAGAGATGGGAGCAGATAATTCTAGAACCAAGTAAATCTGAGACTAAATTCCTTTTTAACTTTGAACTCGCCAAATGGAACATTTTCCACATTCGCTCAGCTGACAACCGTGAGCAAATGGCTCAATGGTCAGAAGTCAGAGAATTAGCAATCAGTTCTTTTCTGAAAGATGAGGCAAAGAACTATTTCTTGAATACTGGCTAATTACTTAAATCTTGTTGGAAAAGAAATATCCTAAAGCATAGCAGTTAAGTGGTCTGGGGAAACATGGGCACATGAAACTTTATTAATGTAATCAGATCTTAGAAAATATGAACTTGTGCCTCAGTGTTTTCTTTTTTTTAATTTTTTTTAAGATTTATTTATTTATTCATAGAGACACACAGAGAGAGAGAGGCAGAGACACAGGCAGAGGGAGAAGCAGGCTCCACACAGGGAGCCCGATGTGGGACTCGATCCTGGGTCTCCAGGATCACACCCTGGGTGGAAGGTGGCGCTAAACCGCTGAGCCACCTGGGCTGCCCCTACCTCAGTGTTTTCTTTTTGAGAACTTTGAGGAACAAAATGTCCTTAACAGTGAAACTCTTCATATGGCAAGAGTCCCCGTGAGTTGAGCCTAGGAGGGGGTGGGCAGCGCAGAACCCAGTGCCATGACTGAACAACCTCAACAGCTTGCCTTGTGATCTGGTCACTGATGGAGAAGATACCTGCCTTTAGGGCAGGCCCAGCACAGAGGCAATCTTTGAACTCTAAGCCACCATATGCTGGCAGTAAAAAGGTGGCATGATTGGAGTTGGGCTGGGGATTGGCTCCGGAAAATACTGTGTAAACAACCATATCCAGTGTCAGAGGTAGATATATTCTTGGTGATCAAGAGCTATTCCAACAGGGTCAGTTGTGTGAAATGATGATAGTGGTAAAGCAACCTTAAATCTTATGGAGTCACCTAGCATCTACCTGGTCCACGCAAGCAACAAAGACCTCTCAGGTCTAAAGGAGTGACATCAGTAAAAGACAGAGAAAGACATCAAAGGTCCCAAGAATTTTTATTTGCCCAAATGATTAGGAGACACTTCTATAAAATACTAATGTGAATCTAGGACCCTCCTTTAGTGAGTCCAAGGCCCCCTCAAGCAGAAGTGATTTCATCCTGAGGGTGGGGTGGCAATGATGCACCAGTGAGGAAAAGGATGATCTTTCTGAAATGTTAATTTTACTTAAATTGGAAAAGAATTATTATTTCTACTAGAACGTGTCCCATCAGAGCATAGAGATTTTTCTTCTTTAGTGACAGAAGCAAACAGATGCTCACCACATGTGCAGAGCTAGATCCCCATGGAAGAGGAATTTGAATATATATGCCTCCCTCGCATGTGTATATGTTTTAAATTGTAGAATCTTGACCAGATGTTAACATTCCACCAACACATGAAGAGATAATGACTTTGGGGCCCGTGGGTGGCTCAGTCAGTTTGGCGTCAGGCTCTTGATTTGGGCTCAGGTCATGACCTCAGAGTCCTGGGATCAGCGCTGCTTGGGGCTCCTAGCTTAGTGGGGAGCCTGCTTCTCTCTCTCTGCCCCTCCCCCTGCTCGTGCTCTCTCTCTCTCTCTCTCTAATAAATAAGTAAATCTTTCTAAAAATTAAAAAAAGAGATAATGACTTCTATATCTAATACCTCTAGAGTGCCAAATATATGTGAGGTACTTCTCTACATACCTTACAAATGTGTTAACGCATGGCACAGCACCTCACAGAAACTGTGAGGCAGGCACTATTATTATCCCCTTTTTACAGATGGGGAAACTGAGGCTCAGAGAGGCCCAAGGATCCATAGCCAATGAGCCAGTTGGAGTCTAGATCTGAATCCAGACAGTCTGGCTTCAGAAGCTGTGTGTGTGTGTGTGTGTGTGTGTGTGTGTGTGCTCTTAAACACTTTGTTCTAAAGCTATAGAAGAAACATGCATATGGTTTGTGATTAGTAATCAACGTCGTAGGTAGAAAGAGATACTGAAAAACATAAATAATAAACATGTTAGAGAAACAAAGTAGCAAGCAAGCTATTGAAGTTAAGAGATGTTTCTCTGTCCTTGTGGTTATGTTCATTTGGGTCAAGGCAAACAATTATGATAAGTTTTCTGCCTCCAGGGAACTATATGATCATGGTTTACATTTCCTTATAGACAGCATCTACTTTAATACGGACACATTGCTACCAGGTAAAAATCAGTGTTACTTAGAAGAGAAGAAGGGGATTATTTCAGAAGTTACACTCACCAAACAAGCTAAATGTTTTTCAACGCTGTTATTTCACAAGAACATCAGAAGCCTAAATATACTTTCAAAATAGCCTTCTTCAGACACCAAGCAAATTTATACAAGGCACAGTTTGAAAGATCTAACTCTAGCCTTCCATTGTTAGCCTCAAAGGCAACAATGTGAATGCTGGATGGCTGAAAGCTCAGAGGGCTGCTGCATGTTTTGGCTCTTGCTGGGGCTCTGGTTCTGACCTCGGAACACAAAGCAGAGCCCTCCCTACTCCCAGACCTGAAGCAAAGACATCTGAATGTCCTTCCCTCCATGTGCTGCACAATTGCCTCATTTAAAAAAAAATTTTAAATCTATCTCTTAGGAGCCAATGACAAATGATTCAGGTGAATTCCATGTTGTCTCTTCAGGGTTCTCAGAAAATGAAAGGATTTGATGTCTGAGCACTCAGCAGGAGCAGATATAGCTGATGTTCATCTTATTTATTTTTATATTTAAAGGGGTTCTAAGCCAAAAAAAAAAGTGAAGGATGAGAAGGAGGATTGTCTTTTGTCACTTTAAGATATAAATTCAATGGGAGGAATTTAACTGAAGTGGTGAAAGCAAAACATTCATCTCATCCGAATACGGCTCTGTAAACTTCAGCCACTTAAAATTATCTGACAGATAGAAAAACAGTCTCAAAAAAGGAAGTGGTGTCGTGTCTGACTCAGAGAATACAAGATTACAGCATTTAAGTCATAAGATGCTTGGACAGGCGGTTTCTCTCAGTGACAGCATACTGTGAGTCTTCGAGCTTGGACTGGTCACCCATTTCATCAGCATCTCTAATTCCCACTCTTGCTAATACTCTGCCAAACACCAAAGAGAGAGTAGTGCACAAGATGCCATCCTCGCCTTCCTGGGGTTTCTTTTTTTCTTTTAAGATTTTATTTATATATTCATAAGAGACACAGAGAGAGGCAGAGACACAGGCAGAGGGAGAAGAGAAGCAGGCTCCATGCAGGGAGCCTGATGTGGGACTCAATCCCGGGTCTCCAGGACCACGCCCTGGGCCGAAGGCAGGCACTAAACCCCTGAGCCACCCAGGGATCCCCCTTCCTGGAGTTTCTAACTACTGTGGGGACAGACAGGGAAACAGGCCCTTTTAATTCCGACAAATGAGACAGACACGGTATGATATGCGGCCACGTAGGATGCCTGATGCATTTAGAGTATCCACCTGAAAGACAGTTAGTGAGGGGGGATGACACAGGGAGGGGTGCAGAAGATGGTAGTGAAAAGTGGAGAGCATTTCAGGCAGAGGCAGAGGCAAAAGGCGCTTGCATAAGAGCAGCTGGTAGTAGTTCCGTTTGGCTATAAACCATAGTTGAGGCAGAAATATTGGGTCAAGTTGAAATTGGAGAAATAGTCCAGCTTCTGATTCTGAAGGTTCTGATTCTGAAGGTTCTTGTGAGACCAGTCGAGGAGACCCATTCCATTCCTAAAGCAGTGTGGAGGCTGGATAGGTATGCCATTGAGCTGGTCAGTCTTCACCCTACTCATTTCAGGGGTAGCCGGCAGAGCTGGCATCAGGGGCATGGGGCCAGTATAGTGGCACAGGGCCCTTGTTCCGAAGGGCCCCAGGCTTAGGAATTAATGCTATGTGGTCAATGTCTTCAAATTCTTAATACTTTCATTTTTGAATTTGTGTTTTGTAAATGAGATCTGCAGGGACAATGCGGCATGTGCAAGGACCTTGGTGCCTTAGCTCAGGTTGAGGTCTTACCTTCTCCACCTCCCTGGGATGGATTCTCAGCTGCCTGTTTCCTGACACCCCAGGCCCCACTGGGTCCCCTCTCCCCATCTCAGCCCTGACAGCTGATATCCTCTATCCTCTGTCCCTGGCAAGGGCCTGTGTATGAGTATGGGGAGGACGGGGTTGGGTATGTGCCCCCCGCAGCATCCCTGGGCAGGAAGAGTGGCCCTGTTCCTACCCCAGGCTGGTAGTACTATGGGATGTTTGGAGACAGCTGTGCCTCAAGGGGGACACGCACGCCTCTTTTCTGTCCTGTTCCAGGGACTGATGCATCCTGGCAGAGTTTTAAAGATCCTTCAGCATCATCTGTCTGCCATAGGTTAGGATGGCAGGCCCTAGGAAAGGAAAATGGTGGCTGAACTTCCCCAGGCCCTGCCTCCCCGTGGGAGGATGGAGGCGGGACAGGGGGCGTGGTCTAGCAGCTGATGGGCAGGGAACCTATTGAAGGTCAAGCCTGTGAGTGTGCCTCGCCAAGGACAGAGGCTTGGGTGCTTGGGTGCCTGGGTGGGTCTGCACTTGTCTGGTCAATATCACAGAAGAGCTCTCTCAGCTAATTCTGTGCATGGGGAAGTTCTTCACTTCCTTCCGACCTTCTTGAACCTGGCTTGTGTCCATCTCTTCAGGCCAGCTTGAGACACCTTTCAGGGATGAGCCACGAAATACAAATTGTGAAATTTTGGTGATTCTACATATAGGATAAATGCTCTAATATTGCATTTATTTAGTATTATGTTTATTTATTTGCACAATAGAAAGACAACTTATGCTAACAATTTAAAGGTTTAATTTTTCATTAATTAGAATGATTTTAAATTACAAATAAAAAATACCATGACAATTCAAGAGATGGGAAAGAAAGAAAGAAAAAAAACCTATGTGTACCTTTACTGACACTATTTTCCTGCTTTTTTAAAAATGATTTTATTGGGACGCCTGGGTGGCTCAGCAGTTGAGCGTCTGCCTTTGGCCCAGGACGTGATCCTGGAGTCCCAGGATCGAGTCCCATGTCGGGCTCCCCGCAGGAGCCTGCTTCTCCCTCTGCCTGTGTCTCTGCCTCTCTCTCTCTATCTCTCATGAATAAATAAATAAATAAATATTTATTAAATAATTAAATTAAATTATTAAATTTATTTAATAAATAATTATTTAATCATTAATTTAATAATTAAATAATTAAATAAAATAAATGTATTTATTTATTCATGAGAGACACAGAGAGAGAGAGGCAGAGACACAGACAGAGGGAGAAGGAGGCTCCCTCTGGGGAGCCTGATGAGGGACTCGATCCAAGGACCCGAGATCATAACCTGAACCAAAGACGGATGCTCAACCACTGAGCCACCCAGGCGTCCCTATTTTCCTGCTTTTTGAACAAGAGTCCTACATTTTCACTTTGTACTGGGCCTGGAAATTGTGTGGATAGCCTTGGTAGCTAGAAGGTACAAGTAAACCTATGATAAGTGGTACTTGGGTGGGGAGATGTTAAAATCTGACTTCATCTATTGTTTAGGATAGCCATTATTCCACTCTGGAGCAGAGTTTCTCACACTTTGGTGTCCGTAAGAAGTCAGCTAGAGGTCTTAATAAAACAGAAATGACTGGTCCCCCACCCCTAGAGTTTCTGATTCAGTAGGTTTAAGATTGGACTAAAGACTTTGCATCTCTAACTAGTGCCCAGGTGATGCTGCTGCTGCTGGTCCGAGACTGTACTTTGAGGACCACTTAGCTAATTCTCTCCTTGACCTTGTTTGTGCCTACATGAAAGCCTCAGTGCAGATTTAGATGTGATGTATCCAGCAGAACTTCTTCCTTGAGTGAAGATTAAATGAGCTGGAGGATGACCTAGGGGGACAAAGTCCTGGAAGACAAACACTATCCTCCTTCACAGTTCTGGCCAGGCACAGGTCCAGCCCACTATGTAACTCTCGGGCCAATTCAGGCTGAAAACTCCCATGAAGCCAGGAGAGAAGGCACTGCAGGTCTGCAGCTCCGGGCTCCTTCTGCCCAGAGGTAATAAAAATCCTTAAGATCATGGCTGGGAAGGCAAGAGTGACTGCATAGAGTTTTAGGGGAAAGGAAGAGGGATTGATTTCTGCCAACAAATGGGTCCCAACAAATGTACTCCTGGGAGAAGCGATTCTCAGGGTCACCTATTGGAATGATGGCTCCAGCAGCCACCCTTTGAGGAGCTCTGTGCTTCAAATGGAAATCAAAAGTTAGAGATACTTAGAGACTCTGGGGAACAATTGTTGGGTGAGGCAGTGATAAGGAGGAAGTTTTAACTTGTACTTAAATTGACCAGAAGCTCCAAGTACTGCTGGTGAACCATCTTTTCCTTTTCCTTTAACAAGGCAGGGGGCAGTGGTGACAATTTTGTGGTTAAAACTGGTCAATCGTGCTTTTTATTCCTCTTTTTTCACATCACCTGCCAGACCCAGATAACCTGTGGGTAACATCTTTTCTCTCTTCTTTCCAAGCGTCCCTTCCTGCTCAGTTTCATCCTTCTGTTTAGTGTTATTTCTGAAGTTTAGGCTTTTGATCATATTCATCATGTTTCATTCTGACTTGATTTGATCCACTTGTCCCTTGGAGGCTGATGACCTGGAGCTAGGAAGAAGGAGAAGGCACAATCATGGCATGGCAATCCATTTTTCTGGTGGCCCACGCCTCTTCTCTGCGCTCTCCCATCTCCTGCTGAGTGGGTAACAGGCCATAAGAGTCTTCCCTCTGGTCAACCAGAGGTTGGTACATGATCTAAGCTGGGCAAATCAGGTTTCTCTAAAGTTATATTTAGAACACAGAGATTGAATGGAGTCTTTGTTGTAGGCTCAAAGGGAGGAAATGATATAAAGTCATGATTGGGGCAAACAAATTTGGTTTCTAGGTAAGTGCAGCAGAGAAAAATATGTCCAGAGATGAAGAAAGAATTAGCCATATGTAAAGAAAGCAGCCCCTGAAGCATTTCCAGCTCCTGGGTTCAATCCTGTCTAAAGCATGGCTGTGTACCTTCCGCCCAAAGATTTGAAGATGCCCTTGCCTCCCTACAACATGTTCATCCTTTTTCTTTAAGCTAGCTTGAGAAGGTTTATTCCTAGTAACTGTCATCTTGCTGCAGGATCAACCCCAAGCTCTATATACAAGGATCCTGAGCCCCTGCTGAGACACAAGTTATGGGGAAATGTCCCTGTGCTGTATCTGAGGTTACTTGAGGCCAATTATGAATATAGGTTATGGGATAATTTTAAGTCAAACCAAAGATTTGATTCCAAATCTTTGCCTAATACATTCTCTAAGGTTTTCAATGGATTTGGGGTTTTTTCATGCCAGACATATCACATTAAAAAAAAAAAACGAAAATAAGGCACTTATAGCAGTTCCACCAGCCTCCTTGAAACTTACAAATCTGTAGTCCCTGGTGGGAAGGCACAGTATGTCTATATTTGCTAATTTATAAAATGTCTTTCAAAATCCTGAGGTTCTTTCCTCACCAGTGAGAACTCTGCAATGCCCAAGTTATATATTCCCTTCCTGCAGTGAAAGCACAATTCTGGCCAGGTGGAAAATCAGGCAAGTGGATGAGATATACCTCTTGAAAGGTCACCACTATGAAAAGTGTGGGAGCCAGAGAGAAGGCTTATTGCCAATCTTCTCCCAAACACATGGTAGCCAGGTTGAGTTCCCCTCAATAATTGTTCTTTTAGGCTCAGAAAAAAATGTGATACTCATAGGTTTAGTCAGAAAAGGAGAATCACTACAATTTTTTGTGACCCCTGCCCCCTACCCCAAACACAAAGCTAATGTTTACTGTATAGATGCTCAAAACATGTTGAATTATATGTAATTGTGTAGTAGTAGTAGTAGTAGTAATAGTAGTAGTTAGTAGTAATAGTAATAATAATATAACATCTATAAGAACCAACATTTATTGAGTACTCATCACTGGCCAACAACTTAATATATACTACCAAATTTAACCCTTATAATAAGCCTATGAAGTAAATAAAATTACCTCAGGAAGCTGAGGCCTGGAATGGTTAAATAATTTGCTCAAAGTCACAGTGGCAGGAGGTAAAGCCAGGAATAAAACCCAAGCATTTTGTTTACAGAGTCCAAGTGCTTAATCACACTATATTGCCTATTTTCTCACTCTTCCAGATGAGGCAGCTGAGCCTCATAGCTACATACTCGACGACTGGGGGGGTTGGGAGAGTGAGAGCCCAAATTTGATGCCACCAGTAGCAACTGGCTTTTCTATTACATCACAGACATTTTCTTAAGTTTCTCTGGTTCTGTCATTCTCATGAATTATAGGCTTTCATTTCACTTATTTCAAGCAAATTAACTGAGGTTTTGAATCCAGTCAAGTAAAGAACAATGAGCAGCAATTAATTGTTATTTAAGGGTAAGATTATCTTTAAAGACTGGGAAGGGAAAACAAAAAGTATCCATAAGAATTTCTGTTTGAGGTTGATTTTTTTTTTTTTTTTTTTTTTTGGTTATTGACTCATCGTTTTTCAGATTAGTTTATCCTCCTGCAGAAAATCTGGGAAATGTAAAAACTCAGCTCTTTTTCTTCGATTTCAGAAGATTTGCTAATAGTGGGTCCTATCTATATTCATTTAAATATCCAAGGCAGAAGTGACATCTACCACACAGCTGAAGAAGACATCCATCATTGTATGCCCTCCCCGATAACAATTTGGCATCTATCCATGGACAAAGGTGCCATCGTGGGAGCTGTGGGATCTGGCACCATATGCCAGGGGACCTGGGAGTAGTGCTGCTCATTCATGCATTAGGAAATAGACATACCGACCTCAGTCTCAGCTTTGGATCTTAAAGTGGCTCATGAAATGGCTCCGGCACCTCTTGGTCATGGTCTGGGAACCTCAGGAGAACACTGTCTTAGACAATCACCTGTGGACAAAGAACTTTTGTAGAAGGCCAGGTTTCTGGCAGAGAAGCTGGAGCACACTGTTGAAACAAAAAGAAATATGAGTTTGGATGCAGTGGAGAGGGTAAGAGAAATAATTCAACTTTACCTGCATCACACTTCCCCCAACATGGTGCAGCTCAGTGCCAGGCAAGACCTTCTTGGCTCATAATTTTTCCCATGGGAGAAAGTGAGAGCCTGTGAGTAAGAGCCTGGGGCTCCCCCAGCTGTGTGGGATCATGAAAAAGAGCCAAATAAGAATTATGGAGCTGAATAATATAATAAATGAAATGAAAACAAAAATGCAATAGAGAGCATCAATAACATAATTAATGAAGCCAAAGAAAGAATCTGTGAATTAAAGAACAGGAACTTTGAAATTATCCAGAGCAGAAAGAAGGAAAAAAATGAAAAAGAGTGATTTCATAGTCTGTGGAATACTATCAAAAGCATCAATTTATGGATTATTGGAATTCCAGAAGAAGAGAGGGAGAAAGGGACAGAAAGCTTATTTGGATATTCAAGTTCATGAACCTCATGTGTCACCAAACAAACTCAACTTAAAGAGATTCTCTTCAAGAGACATTAAAATAAAACTGTCAAAACATAAAGACAAAGGAAAAATGTTAAATGTATCAAGAGAAAAAAGCTTATAACTTACTAGGGATCCCCCATAAGGCCATTGGTAGATTTCTCAGCAGAAATCTTACAGGCCAGGAGAGAGAAAGCTGATACATTCAAAGTGCTGGAAGAGAATGCTAACCAAAAAATATTCTTTCCACCAAAGCTGTCCTTTGGAAAGGGAGAGACAAAGACTTTCCCAGACAAACAAAACCTGGGGTCTATATTACCACTGGACCCACATCACAAGAAACACTGAAAGGAATTCTTCAAGCTGAAATGAGTGAATACTAATTAGTAACATGAAAACATATGAAAATATACAACATACTGGTACAGTAAGTATAGACAAATTCAGAATATGCTAATACTATAATATGGTGGTGTGTTAATTACTTACCACTAGTATAAAGATTAAAGGACAAAGGATTAAAAATATACCTATAAGAAGATGGCGGAGTAGGAGGATCCTAGACTCATCTCATCCCACAGCTACAACTAGATAAGACAGATATACATCGGTGTAAATAACCCAGAAACCAACCCAAAGACAGGCAGAACAAACTCTCCATAGCTAAATGTTAGAGAAGAGGACATATCAAAGAGAGTAAGAAGGGTAGAGATGCTTCTGGAAGCAAAACCAACCAGTCGAACTGTGTGCAGGAAGGAGGGATGTGGAGTCGCCTGGGTGGCTCAGCAATTTAGCGCCTGCCTCTGGCCCAGGGCTTGATCCTGGAGTCCCAGGATTGAGTCCCACATCAGGCTCCCTGCATGGAGCCTGCTTCTCCCTCTGCCTACGTCTCCGTCTCTCTCATGAATAAATAAATTAAATCTTAAAAAAAAAGGAGGGAGGGATGTGGTGGGCATGGAGAGGAGAGGAGAGAGGAGCAGACCCTCACCCCACGTACCCTAGGCACAGGGGACTCACACTGGAAAGAAAAAATCCCATAACATTTGCTTTGAAAACCAGAAAGACCTAACTTTGTAAGTTCTTACAATCAGTGGGGCTTCACACCTAGAACTTTAAAAATCAGCAGCATGGCTCTGGAAGAGTCAGAGGGTGAGAAGAAACTGAGTCCCACCCTTAAAAAGACAGCACAATAAACAGGCCTGCTGAGATACAGCATAGAAGCAGCAATTTGAAAAATGCCTGGAGTATACCGGAAGATTTATTGACTAATCTCAGGGCATGTGCTGGAGGGGCATGGACCTTTGGAAGACTTCTCCAAGAACAAAAAGCTGGTGGGTGCTATTTCCCTCTTCTTCCCAACCCCTCCCCCGCCGTAAATAAATAACTATGGGAACCAGCATAGCACAGACACTCTCCATGTAGCTTGCTAATGGTGCACTCCTCCCTGCTGAGCTTCTATGGATCTTCCCCCTCCAACCTGGCTGCTCTCAACAGAAGTTTTCCCAGGTGGTTGTTGGTCCCTTTCCACAGCAGACCAGTGCACCCCACCTCCACATTCTCCTGTGGACTTGCCCCTTCCAATATGCTCTTGGCCAGAGCCCATCCAAAGGGGTGCCACAAGCATGGACTGTGGAAGCATCCCTGACAGGGGTCAACAAGCAGGGGCAGGTACCACTCCAAGGCAGGGGCAGGTACCACGCCAAGGGACTCTTTCCCTGGGGAGAGGAGTAGATGGACACATACACCAGTCTGACTGCAGGCCCCACCCACCAATGAAAGCTTCTCTGGGGACAACACAGGGAAAGTGCCCTGCAGTTCAGTGATGCTGCATCTCTGGCAAACACCCGGTGGACACATCTCAAGTCGAGGGAGGCCCCAGACTGGCTCACTAATACTACAGGCACAAACCCTACCGGTAACAGGCAAAGAGAGCCATGGCTAGTGACTGGACTGAAGGAAAAAGTGGCTTACCACAACAGTAGGGTGTATGCAAAACACACAGGAGACACTCCTCAAGCACCAGATTCTGGCAAACAGAGTACATTGCCCTGCAGGGACACTACAGGACCTCTTCTTCAAAAGGCAACTACTTTCAAGAGCAGGAGACATAGCTGACTTTCTTAACACACAGAAATAGACACAGAGAGATAAACAAAATGAGACAGAGGAGTATGTTTCAAATGATTGAACAAAACAAAATCACAACAAGAGAACTAAATGAAATGGAAATAAGTAACATGCCTGATAGAGATTTAAAGTAATGGTCATAAAGATATTCATGGACTTAAGAAGAGTGGAGGATCTCAGTGAGACACGCAACTAAGAGATAATACACATAAAAAGAACCAACTAGAGATGAAGAACTCAATGACTGATTTAAAAATATAAGAGGTGAGGGGCGGCCCCAGGTGGCTCAGCAGTTTAGAACTGTCTCTGGCCCAGGGTGTGACCCTGGAGACCCGTGGGATTGAGTCCCACGTCGGGCTCCTTGCATGGAGCCTGCTTCTCGCTCTGCCTGTGTCTCTGCCTCTCTGTCTCTCATGAATAAGTAAATAAAATCTTTAAAAAAATATATGAGAGGTGGAATGAAGAGTTGATTAGAGGAAGCAGAAGAACAGATAAGTGACCTGGAGGACAGAGAAATGGAAAGCAATCAAGCTGAACAGCAGAGTGAAAAAATAATAATACAAAATGAAAATAGACTTAGGAAACTCAGCAACACCATCAAGTGTAATAACATTCACATTCCAGGGATCCGAGGAGAAGAGAGAGCAAAGGGGGCAGAAAATTTATCTGAAGAAATAATATCTGAAGAAATAAGCTTTCCCCTTAATTTGGGGAAGGAAACAGAAATCCAGATCCAGGAGGCACAGAGATCCTCCAACAAAATCAACCCAAGGAGGCGTACACCAAGACACAGTAATTAAAATGGCAAAAAGTAATCATAAAGAAAGAATTGTAAAAGCAGCAAGAGAAAAGAAAACAGGTACATGCAAGGGAAACCCCATAAGGCTATCAGTGGATTTCTTAGCAGTAACTTTGCAGGTCAGAAGGGAATGGCATGATATATTCCAAGTGCTGAAAGAAAAAAACCTGCAACCAAGAACACTCTATCCAGCAAAATAGAGATAAAGTGCTTACCAAACAAAAGTTAAAGGAATTCATGACCACTAAACCAGTCCTACAAGACATGTTAAAGGGGACTTTTTGAGTAGAAAGAAAGGACCATAAATACAGGTATGAAAAGTAGGAAGCACAAAGGCAGTAATTAATTATACAAAATCAGCCAACATATTCACAAATTAAAAGGATGTGAAGCATGACACCATATACCTAAAATGGGGGGGGGGGAGATAATATTTAGTGCTTTTAGAATAGGTTCAACCTTAAGCAACCATCAACTTAATATAGATTGCTATATGCATATGCTACTATGCTTGCAATATAGATGCATGTATAAATCTAATGGTAACCATAAATCAAAATTTGGTAATAGATATGCAAAAAATAAAGAGAAGGAATTCAAGTATATCACTAAAGAAAGTCAGCAAACCATGAGAGAAGACAGCAAGACAGGACAAAATACAGAGAACTACAAAAACAACCATAAAATGTGTAAAAAAAAATGGCAATATGTACATACTTATCAATAATTATTTTGAATGTAAATGGACCAAATGCTCCAATCAAAAGACATAGCGTGATAGAATGGATTAAAAAAAAAAGACCCATCTATACACTGCCTACAAGAAACTCACTTCAAACTTAAAGACATCTACCAATTGAAAGTAAAGGGATGGAAAAGCATTTATCATGCAAATGGAAGTGAAAAGAAAGCCAGGGTAATAATACTTACATTGGATAAAATAGACTTTAAAACAAAGACTAGAATAAGAGACAAAGAAGTACACTATATAATTATAGAGGGAAAAATCAAACAAGAAGATATACCAATTGTAAATATATACTCATCCAACATGGGAGCACCCAAATACATAAAGCAGCATCTAATGAACATAAAGTAATCAAGGGGTGCCTGGGTGGCTTAGTTGGTTAAGTGTCTGACTCTTGGTTTCGGCTCAGCTCATGGTCCCAGAGTTTTGGGATTGAGCCCCACATTGTGCTCTGTGCTCAGCATGGAGTCTGCTTGTCCCTTTCCCTCTCTCCTTCCTCTCCCTCACTGACATACACACACACACACACACACACACACACACACATTCCCTCTCTCTCTCTCAAATAAATAAATAATTTTTTAAAAAAGAAAGTAATCAATAGTAATATAAAAATAGTAGGGGATTTTAACACCCACTTACATCGATGGACAGATATCCAAACAGAAAATCAACAAGGAAACAGTGTCTTTGAATGACACATTTGGCCAAATGTATCTAACAGACATATTCAGACCATTCCATTCTAACAGAGCAGACTACACATTATTTTCAAGTGCACATGGAACATCCTCCAGAATAGATCACATATTAGGTCACAAAAACCAGGCCTTAATAAATTAAAAAAAGATTGAAGTCATACCATGCATCTTTTCCAACCATAACACTGTGAAACTAGAAATTAACCACCAGAAAAATCTGGGAAGAAAACAAATATATGGAGGTTAAATAGCATGCTACTAAACAATGAATGAGTCAATCAAAAAAATCAAAGAGGAAATTTAAAAAAAACACGGAGGCAAATGAAAACAAAAACACAAACAATCCAAAATCTTTGGGATACAGCAAATCTGTTCTAAGAAGGAAGTTTAATGCAATACAGGCCTATTTCAAGAAGCAAGAAAAAGCTCAAATAAACATCCTAACTTTATACCTAAAGTAGCTAGAAAAAGAACAAACAAAACCAGGATCCAGTAGAAAGAAGGAAATAATAAAGATTTTAGCAGAAATAAATGAAATAGAAACTGAAAAACTGAGCAGATCAATGAAACCAGGAGCTAGTTCTTTGAAAAGATCAACAAAATTGATAAACCTTTAGCCAGACTCATCAGAGAGATAAAGAGGACTCAAACAGAATCAGAAACTAAAGACGAGAAATAAAAACCAACACTACAGAAATACAAAGGATTATAAGAGGATATTATGCAAAATTATATGCAAACAAACTTGGCAAACTAGAAGAAATGGATAAATTCTTAGGAACATTTAACCTCCCAAAACCCAATCAGGAAGAAATAGAAAATTTGAACAGACCAATTACCAGCAATGAAATTGAATCAGAACCAAGAAACTCCCAACCAACAAAAGTCCAGGGCCAGATGGGCTTCATAGGTGAATTCTATCAAACATTTAAAGAAGACTTAATATCCATTCTTCTCAAACTATTCCAAAAAAGAGGAGAGGAAAACTTCCAAATCCATTCTATGAGGGCAGCATTATCTCATTACCAAAACCAGCTAAAGACACTACCAAAAAGACACAGAAAGAGAGAGAGAGAGAGGGAGAGAGAACTATAGGGCTATATCTCTGATGAACGTAGATGCAAAAAGCCCTCCACAAATATGGACAATCTGAATCCAATATACATTAAAAAAAAATCTTTCACCACGATCAAGCGAGATTTATTCCTGGGATACAAGGGTGGTCTAATATTTGTAAATCAATCAATGTGATACATTACATCAACAAGAGAAAGGAGAAAAACCTTATGAGCATTTCAATAGATGCAGGAAAACATTTAACAAAACACAATATCCATTCATGAGAAAAACCTTCAACAAGGAAGGTTTAGAAGGAACATAACTGGGGGAGGGGCAAGATGGCGGAAGAGTAGGGTCCCCAAATCACCTGTCCCCACCAAATTACCTAGATAACCGTCAAATCATCCTGAAAATCTATGAATTTGGCCTGAGATTTAAAGAGAGAACAGCTGGAATGCTACAGTGAGAAGAGTTCGCGCTTCTATCAAGGTAGGAAGACGGGGAAAAAGAAATAAAGAAACAAAAGGCCTCCAAGGGGGAGGGGCCCCGCGAGGAGCCGGGCTGAGGCCGGGGCGAGTGTCCCCAGGACAGGAGAGCCCCGTCCCGGAGACGCAGGAGCTGCACCAACCTTCCCGGGCGGAAAGGGGCTCGCGGGGAGTTGGAGCAGGACCCAGGAGGGCGGGGATGCCCTCGGGCTCCCGGGGACAGTAACAGCAACTGCGCACCCAGGAGAGTGCGCCGAGCTCCCTAAGGGCTGCAGCGCACGGCGGGACCCGGAGCAGCTCGGGGGGGCTCGGGGGCGGCTCCGCGGAGGGGGCTGCGGGGCGGGAGCAGCTCGGAGGGGCTCGGGCGGCAGCTCCGCGGAGGGGGCTGCGCGGACGGGAGCATGAATCCAACTGCGCACGCCCCGGAGCACTGGGCGCCGGGACACAGCCCAGGATCCGGCCTCCTCCGGGACAGGCAGAGGCCGGGAGGGCCCAGGACAGCAAGGACGCTCCTGCCCCAGCTGAGCAGATCAGCGGCCCCGCCCCGGAGCCTCCAGGCCCTGCAGACGGAGAGCTCCGGAGCTGAATCCAGGTTTCCAGAGCTGCCCCGCCACTGGGGCTGTTCCTCCTGCCGCCTCACGGGGTAAACAACCCCCACTGAGCCCTGCACCAGGCAGGGGGAAGAGCAGCTCCCCCAAGTGCTCACACCTGAAAATCAGCACAACAGGCCCCTCCCCCAGAACACCAGCTAGACTGACAACTTCCAGGAGAAGCCAAGGGACTTAAAGTACACAGAATCAGAAGATACTCCCCCGTGGTTCCTTTTTGTTTGTTTTTTGTTTTTTGTTTTGTTTTGTTTTGTTTTGCTTTTTGATTTGTTTCCTTCCCCCACCCCCTTTTTTTCTCCTTTCTTTTTCTTTCTCTTTTTCTTTTTTTTTTTCCGTTTTTTTTCTTCCCTTTTTTTTCTCTTTCTCTTTTCTTTCCTTCTTTTTCTCCTCTCTTTTTCTCTTTTTCCCAATACAACTTGCTTTTGGCCACTCTGCACTGAGCAAAATGACTAGAAGGAAAACCTCACCTCAAAAGAAAGAATCAGAAACAGTCCTCTCTCCCACAGAGTTACAAAATCTGGATTACAATTCAATGTCAGAAAGCCAATTCAGAAGCACTATTATACAGCTACTGGTGGCTCTAGAAAAAAGCATAAAGGACTCAAGAGACTTCATGACTGCAGAATTTAGATCTAATCAGGCAGAAATTAAAAATAAATCGAATGAGATGCAATCCAAACTAGAAGTCCTAACAACGAGGGTTAACGAGGTGGAAGAACGAGTGAGTGACATAGAAGACAAGTTGATGGCAAAGAGAGAAACTGAGGAAAAAAGAGACAAACAATTAAAAGACCATGGAGATAGATTAAGGGAAATAAACGACAGCCTGAGGAAGAAAAACCTATGTTTAATTGGTGTTCCCGAGGGCGCAGAAAGGGCCAGAGGGCCAGAATATGTATTTGAACAAATCATAGCTGAAAACTTTCCTAATCTGGGAAGGGAAACAGGCATTCAGATCCAGGAAACAGAGAGATCCCCCCCCCCCCCCTAAAATCAATAAAAACCGTTCAACACCTGACATTTAATAGTGAAGCTTGTAAATACCAAAGATAAAGAGAAGATCAATCCACAGAAACAAGGACTGAATAGATATCATGGTGACACCAAACTCATATCTCTCAATAGTAACTCTGAAGGTGCAGGGTTTCAGATTGGATAAAAAAGCAGGACCCATCTATTTGCTGTCTACAAGAGACTCATTTTAGACAGAAGGACACCTACAGCCTGAAAATAAAAGGTTGGAGAACCATTTACCATTCGAATGGTCCTCAAAAGAAAGCAGGGGTAGCCATCCTCATATCAGATAAACTAAAATTTACCCTGAAGACTGTAGTGAGAGATGAAGAGGGACACTATATCATACTTAAAGGATCTATCCAACAAGAGGACTTAACAATCCTCAATATATATGCCCCGAATGTGGGAGCTGCCAAATATTTAAATCAATTAATAGCCAAAGTGGAGAAATACTTAGATAATAATACACTTATACTTGGTGACTTCAATCTAGCTCTTTCTATACTCGATAGCTCTTCTAAGCACAACATCTCCAAAGAAACAAGAGCTTTAAATGATACACTGGACCAGATGGATTTCACAGATATCTACAGAACTTTACATCCAAACTCAACTGAATACACATTCTTCTCAAGTGCACATGGAACTTTCTCCAGAATAGACCACATACTGGGTCACAAATCGGGTCTGAACCGATACCAAAAGATTGGGATCATCCCCTGCATATTCTCAGACCATAATGCCTTGAAATTAGAACTAAATCACAACAAGAAGTTTGGAAGGACCTCAAACACGTGGAGGTTAAGAACCATCCTGCTAAAAGATGAAAGGGTCAACCAGGAAATTAAGGAAGAATTAAAAAGATTCATGGAAACTAATGAGAATGAAGACACAACCGTTCAAAATCTTTGGGATGCAGCAAAAGCAGTCCTAAAGGGGAAATTCATTGCAATACAAGCATCCATTCAAAAACTGGAAAGAACTCAAATACAAAAGCTAACCTTACACCTAAAGGAGCTAGAGAAGAAACAGCAAATAGATCCTACACCCAGGAGAAGAGAGTTAATAAAGATTCGAGCAGAACTCAACAAAATCGAGACCAGAAGAACTGTGGAACAGATCAACAGAACCAGGAGTTGGTTCTTTGAAAGAATTAATAAGATAGATAAACCATTAGCCAGCCTTATTAAAAAGAAGAGAGAGAAGACTCAAATTAATAAAATCATGAATGAGAAAGGAGAGATCACTACCAACACCAAGGAAATACAAACGATTTTAAAAACATATTATGAACAGCTATACGCCAATAAATTAGGCAATCTAGAAGAAATGGACGCATTCCTGGAAAGCCACAAACTACCAAAACTGAAACAGGAAGAAATAGAAAACCTGAACAGGCCAATAACTAGGAAAGGGAGGAAATTGAAGCAGTCATCAAAAACCTCCCAAGACACAAGAGTCCAGGGCCAGATGGCTTCCCAGGGGAATTCTATCAAACGTTTAAAGAAGAAACCATACCTATTCTCCTAAAGCTGTTTGGAAAGATAGAAAGGGATGGAGTACTTCCAAATTCGTTCTATGAGGCCAGCATCACCTTAATTCCAAAACCAGACAAAGACCCCACCAAAAAGGAGAATTACAGACCAATATCCCTGATGAACATGGATGCAAAAATTCTCAACAAGATACTGGCCAATAGGATCCAACAGTACATTAAGAAAATTATTCACCATGACCAAGTAGGATTTATCCCCGGGACGCAAGGCTGGTTCAACACTCGTAAAACAATCAATGTGATTCATCATATCAGCAAGAGAAAAGCCAAGAAACATATGATCCTCTCATTAGATGCAGAGAAAGCATTTGACAAAATACAGCATCCATTCCTGATCAAAACTCTTCAGAGTGTAGGGATAGAGGGAACTTTCCTCAACATCTTAAAAGCCATCTACAAAAAGCCCACAGCAAATATCATTCTCAATGGGGAAGCACTGGGAGCCTTTCCCCTAAGATCAGGAACAAGACAGGGATGTCCACTCTCACCACTGCTATTCAACATAGTACTGGAAGTCCTAGCCTCAGCAATCAGACAACAAAAAGACATTAAAGGCATTCAAATTGGCAAAGAAGAAGTCAAACTCTCCCTCTTCACCGATGACATGATACTCTACATAGAAAACCCAAAAGCCTCCACCCCAAGATTGCTAGAACTCATACAGCAATTTGGCAGTGTGGCAGGATACAAAATCAATGCCCAGAAATCAGTGGCATTTCTATACACTAACAATGAGACTGAAGAAAGAGAAATTAAGGAGTCAATCCCATTTACAGTTGCACCCAAAAGCATAAGATACCTAGGAATAAACCTAACCAAAGAGGTAAAGGATCTATACCCTAAAAACCATAGAACACTTCTGAAAGAAATTGAGGAAGACACAAAGAGATGGAAAAATATTCCATGCTCATGGATTGGCAGAATTAATATTGTGAAAATGTCAATGTTACCCAGGGCAATTTACACGTTTAATGCAATCCCTGTCAAAATACCATGGATTTTCTTCAGAGAGTTAGAACAAATTATTTTAAGATTTGTGTGGAATCAAAAAAGACCCCGAATAGCCAGGGGAATTTTAAAAAAGTAAACCATATCTGGGGGCATCACAATGCCAGATTTCAGGTTGTACTACAAAGCTGTGGTCATCAAGACAGTGTGGTGCTGGCACAAAAACAGACACATAGATCAATGGAACAGAATAGAGAACCCAGAAGTGGACCCTGAACTTTATGGTCAACTAATATTCGATAAAGGAGGAAAGAATATCCATTGGAAGAAAGACAGTCTCTTCAACAAATGGTGCTGGGGAAAAGAGAAACGAGGCTGGAGCTGCGGGCGCTTTTTCTGCCCGCGGTGTCTCAGATTCATTCTTAAGGAACTGAGAACTTAATCTTCCAAAATGTCAAAAAGACCATCTTATGCCCCACCTCCCACCCCAGCTCCTGCAACACAAATGCCCAGCACACCAGGGTTTGTGGGATACAATCCATACAGTCATCTCGCCTACAACAACTACAGTCTGGGAGGGAACCCGGGCACCAACAGCCGGGTCACAGCATCCTCTGGTATTAGGATTCCAAAACCCCCAAAGCCACCAGATAAGCCGCTGATGCCCTACATGAGGTACAGCAGAAAGGTCTGGGACCAAGTAAAAGCTTCCAACCCTGACCTAAAGTTGTGGGAGATTGGCAAGATTATTGGTGGCATGTGGCGAGATCTCACTGATGAAGAAAAACAAGAATATTTAAACGAATACGAAGCAGGAAAGATAGAGTACAGTGAATCTATGAAGGCCTAGCATAATTCCCCCGCATACCTTGCTTACATAAATGCGAAAAGTAGTGCAGAAGCTGCTTTAGAGGAAGAAAGTCGACAGAGACAGTCTCGCATGGAGAAAGGAGAACCTTACATGAGCATTCAGCCTGCTGAAGATCCAGATGATTATGATGATGGCTTTTCAATGAAGCATACAGCCACTGCCCGTTTCCAGAGAAACCACCGCCTCATCAGTGAAATCCTTAGTGAGAGTGTGGTGCCAGACGTTCGGTCAGTTGTCACAACAGTTAGAATGCAGGTCCTCAAACGACAGGTCCAGTCCTTAATGGTTCATCAGCGAAAACTAGAAGCTGAACTTCTTCAGATAGAGGAGCGACACCAGGAAAAGAAGAGGAAGTTCCTAGAAAGCACAGATTCATTTAACAATGAACTTAAAAGGTTGTGCGGTTTGAGAGTAGAAGTGGATATGGAAAAGATTGCTGCTGAAATTGCACAGGCAGAAGAACAGGCTCGCAAAAGGCAAGAGGAGAGGGAGCAAGAAGCAGCAGAGCAAGCTGAACGTAGTCAGAGCAGCATGGTTCCCGAGGAAGAGCCAGCTGCTAGTAAGACCCAGGAGAAGAAGGACGACGAAAGCATCCCTATGGAGACAGAGGAGACACACCTTGAAGAAGCAACGGAAAGCCAACAGAACGGTGAAGAAGGCACATCTACTCCTGAGGACAAGGAGAGCGGGCAGGAGGGGGTGGACAGTATGGCCGAGGAAGGGACCAGTGATAGTAACACTGGCTCAGAGAGCAACAGTGCAACAGTGGAGGAGCCACTGACAGACCCCACACCAGAAGATGAGAAGAAAGAATAAATGTTGCCTTGTTTTATGTGTTCTAAATACTTTTTTAAATGAAAAAAAAATGTTTTTTGAGTTTAAAAAAAATAAATGGTGCTGGGAAAATTGGACATCCACACGCAGAAGAATGAAACTAGACCACTCTCTTTCACCATACACAAAGATAAACTCAAAATGGATGAAAGATCTAAATGTGATACAAGATTCCATCAAAATCCTAGAGGAGAACACAGGCAACACCCTTTTTGAACTCGGCCACAGTAACTTCTTGCAAGATACATCCACGAAGGCAAAAGAAACAAAAGCAAAAATGAACTATTGGGACTTCATCAAGATAAGAAGCTTTTGCACAGCAAAGGATACAGTCAACAAAACTAAAAGACAACCTACAGAATGGGAGAAGATATTTGCAAATGACATATCAGATAAAGGGCTAGTTTCCAAGATCTATAAAGAACTTCTTAAACTCAACAGCAAAGAAACAAACAATCCAATCATGAAATGGGCAAAAGACATGAAGAGAAATCTCACAGAGGAAGACATAGACATGGCCAACAAGCACATGGGAAAATGCTCTGCATCACTTGCCATCAGGGAAATACAAATCAAAACCACAATGAGGTACCACCTCACACCAGTGAGAATGGGGAAAATTAACAAGGCAGGAAACCACAAATGTTGGAGAGGATGTGGAGAAAGGGGAACCCTCTTGCACTGTTGGTGGGAATGTGAACTGGTACAGCCACTCTGGAAAACTGTGTGGAGGTTCCTCAAAGAGTTAAAAATAGACCTGCCCTATGACCCAGCAATTGCACTCTTGGGGATTTACCCCAAAGATACAGATGCAATGAAACGCCGGGACACCTGCACCCCGATGTTTCTAGCAGCAATGTCCGCAATAGCCAAACTGTGGAAGGAGCCTCGGTGTCCATCGAAAGATGAATGGATAAAGATGTGGTTTATGTATACAATGGAATATTACTCAGCCATTAGAAACGACAAATACCCACCATTTGCTATGACATGGATGGAACTGGAGGGTATTATGCTCAGTGAAGTAAGTCAATCAGAGAAGGACAAACATTATATGTTCTCATTCATTTGGGGAATATAAATAATAGTGAAAGGGAATATAAGGGAAGGGAGAAGAAATGTGTGGGAAATATCAGAAAGGGAGACAGAACATAAAGACTCCTAACTCTGGGAAACGAACTAGGGGTGGTGGAAGGGGAGGAGGGCGGGGGGTGGGGGTGAATGGGTGACGGGCACTGAGAGGGGCACTTGACGAGATGAGCACTGGGTGTTATTCTGTATGTTGGTAAATTGAACACCAATAAAAAATAAATGTGTTAAAAAAAAGAAGGAACATACCTGAATATAATAAAGGCCATCTATGAAAAACCCGCAGTTAACATTTTACTCAATGGTGAAAAGTGAGAGCTTTCCTCCTAAGATCAGGAAAAAGACAAGGATGTCCACTCTCACCATTTTTATTCCATAGTATTGGAGTCCCAGCCACAATAATCAGATAATAAAAAGAAATAAAAGGCACTCAAATTGGTAAGGAAGAAGTAGAATTGTCACTCTTTTCAGATGACATGATATTATATGTAGAAAACCCTAAAGACTCCACCAGAAAGTTACTGGAACTGATAAATGGATTTGGTAAGATCACAGGATACAAAACCAATATACAGAAATCCATTGTATTTCTATACACTAATAATAAAGCAGCACAAAGAGAAATTAAGAAAACAATTCCATTTACAGTCACACCAAAAATAATAAAATACCCAGGATTAAACTTAATAAGGAGGTGAAAGACCTGTATTCTGAAAACTATAAAATATTGATAAAAGGACAGGTGGACATCATAGCATTGCAAAATACAGTATCTAAAAATAAGATATCATCACATGACTTTAGCAATAGGCTGGACACAACAGAAAACAGGATTGATGGACTCAAAGACAGGCCCACAGAAAATATTCCAACTGAAGAACAAAGAGAAAGAGAATGAAAAACAATTTTTAAAACAACCAAAAATAAGCATAAGAGTGATTGGGACATGATAAAATAAAAATCTAACACATATGTAAATGAACTGCTGAAATGAAAGGAGAGAGATAATGTAACAGAAACAGTATTTGAAGACATAAAGAATGAGAAGTTTCCAAATCTGCAGACAGATACAAACCCATATGTCCAAGAAGCAGGATAAATAATAATAAAGCCATATCCAGGCACATAATAGTCAAACCATTGAAAACCAAAAGTGTAAATTTTAGAAAATTGTAAAAGCTGTCCAAAGGAGTGAAAGATTTATTACTTTCAGAACAACAGTATGAATTATACAGGACTTCTTAATTGAAACATGGATGGACCTAGAAGGTGTTATGCTAAGTGAAATAGGTCAGACACAGAAAGACAATTATGGCATGATTTCACTTATATGTGGAATCTAAAAAACAAAACAAATGAACAAACAAAAAAACAGAAACAGACTCATAAACACAGGGAACAAACTTTTGTTTGCCAGAGGGAAAGAAGGCAGAGGGATGGGCAAAATACTGAAGGGGATTAAGAGATACAAATTTCCAGTTATAAAATAAATAAGTCATGAGAATGAAAAGCATAGCATAGGGAATATAGTCAACAATATTGTAATAACTTTGTATGGTGACAGATGGTAACTACACTTACCATGATGATCATTTCGTAATGCATATAAATGTCCAATCTCTCTCTTATGTACCTGAAACTAATATAATATTGTATGTCAACTATACTTCAATTTAAAAAAAAAAAGAAAAAAGGAGAAACTATGGAAGCCAGAAGATAATGGAATTGCATTTTTGAAGTATTGAAAGGAAAACACCAAACTGTCAAACTACAACTTTATTCAGGGAGATAACATCCTTCCAAAAATGAAGGCAAAGTAACAATGTTTTCAGACAAACAAATCTGAGAGATTTTATCATCAATAGACTCACACTACAGGAAACATTAAGGGATATTCAGTACAAAGGAAAATGATCCCGGATAGAAGCACAGAAGTACAAGAAAAGATGAATAAGGGATGCCTGGGTGGCTCAGTGGTTGAGCGTCTAGTCTGCCTTTGGCCCAGGGCATGATCCCAGGGCCCTGGGATCGGGTCCCGCATCCGGCTCCCCGCAGGGAGCTTCCTTCTCCCTCTGCCTATGTCTCTGCCTCTCTCTCTGTGTCTCTCATGAATAAATAAAATCTTTTTTTAAAAAAAGAATGAATGAATAACACTCAAAAGAGGTAAATAAGTGGATAAATATACTGTTGTCTTTTTAAGCAACAATAATAACAATGTTTTGTGGATTTGACAAAATATGCAGAAGTAAAATATGTAGCAACAACAGAAAAACTAATGAAGGAGGGGGTAATCAGAGTCAAACTGTTGTAAAGTTCTTGTATTAAGAAATTGGTAAAAGTATTGATTTAAGATAGATGTAGTAAGTTAAAAATTTGTAATTTCTAAGATAATCACCAAAATACTGATGTTAATAGGTATAAGTACAAAGCTAAAAGAGGAGATAAAGTAGAATGATAAAGATATTTAAATAATGAAAAAGTGTGGTAATGATACAGGGCTAAACAAATAAATTTGTAGACAGCCTAAAGAAGACAAAAAGAGATCTTAGCATATATGGAAATATAATAGTTTATATCATATACTTTTCCAAAACAATCTCCTGAAATGTCCGCCATTTACTCTTGGTTTTATCATATAGAAATCTGAAATATGCAGACTCAGATGCAGACAGACACACACACATACTTTACATAGTTGAAGATGATTACTGTTCCCTCTTAATTCTAGTTACTCTGGACCTCTTGTGATGTGATTTCTCCACCCTCTATCACCCCATGACTTCTCTTTTGGGCCCACTCCATTTCATCAGCATCTTTTTTTGGGTAAAGATTTTGTTTATTTATTCATGAGAGACACACAGAGAGAAGCAGAGGGAGAAACAGACTCCCTGTGGGGAGCCTGATGCAGGACTCCATCCCAGGACCCCAGGATCACGACCTAAGCTAAAGGCAGATGCTCGACCACTGAGCCACCCAGGTGCCCCTACAACAATAAGGTTTGTTTCTCCTTTTCTTTTGTTTCTTTTTTAACCACTGAGCCACCTAGGCATCCCTCGTCAGCATCTTTAGAGTGCTATCCAGAAGGGGGCACCAGGCTCCAGGAGCATTCCAGTCCAGAATGGTACAGAATTCTGATATATCCACATTTGTTAGGTATTTCAGGAAGAGTCTCCTTATTGCTGTATACTGAACTTAGAGATAATGGAAACATCTACATCATTCTACATTCCACACTATTCATCCTCTATTCTCATCTTGTAAGTTGGCCTTTTGAGGTCATGTTTAGGAACTTTAGATATTCTTTATTATCTTTCTTCTCATTGAATCTGTGTCACAGTTCTAGCCTGAATTTGTCTTGGACCCGAAATCTGTCATCCTGATACATTTGCTAACCCCATCTACCATATTCTTCAAATTTGATGTGTTACTTTCATAAACTTATGAAATAGGATACGTTCAAAAGGTCGCATACTGTAGATTCTCTGTCGGTAAGAGTTCTACATTGGAAAGGGGCAGCTAAAATCCTTAAAGTCCATTATAGAGAGCAGTCTTTGTGTGTCACAGTTTGCTTAGAGGTGATTCACTGAAATGGAGTAGTGAGCAAAACAAAGAAAAGTGGGGAAGAGAAAAGCAGCTAATGTTCTGATGTGTGGAAATGTCACTGTTGACCTCATCAAGTAATGTACCTCCTCTATTCTCCTAGCTTCTGAATACAACAAGCCATTTCAAAGGCAGTTTTACAGTCTGTTTCCTCTTCTTTCTCACTCTTTTTACTCCTGGAAAATCCCTGCTCATCTTTTAAGCATCAATTCAAACATCACTTTTTCTCTGTTGTATCTTTGACTCTTTACCTTTATCTTCTACTCCTATCACAGGGATGAATAATAGCTTGCTCATATGCGTTCCTCTAACTCAATGTTCAGTTTGATATATTACAGTCAATGTTTTATATGTCTGACTCACTAGTTTGTGCACTTCTTGAAAATAGAACTCACATCTGACTTGTTTTGTTTTCCCAGTAGCTTCCACAGGGCTTGGCCCATAAGAAGTGTTCAAGAAATATTTATTAAATTTTTAAAAATTGCTTAATTGAAGGACTGGCCTCAAAGTATTTGGTCAAAGTATTAAGGACCCAGTACTCTGCTCAAATAGAGAAAAAGATTGAAATCCTTTAGCCATGGGATAAAGGGTCGCAAAGGAATGGTGACATGCAGGAGCCAAAGGAATACTTACATATGCTATATAATAGAAAAAGGTAGCTGATCTCAATGAGATGTATTCAATTCTAATTATAGAATCCTCACCATGCATATATGAGTATATATTTGTGCGGGTGGGGTAGGAGGGGAGCATGAGAAAATGGTAGGAAAAGGGAAGAGGAGGTCTTAAAGAGAAGCCACAGATAGTAACTAAAGCCTGGTACATTCAAAGTGTGCTATAAATATTTAATGATTGATTGAATGAATGGAGGAATGAGAGTGTTTAAAGTGTTTGCCTGTGGCTTCAACAGAGAAATCTACTTTGGGTGGTGGAGAATAAAAGATTTCTAGATTATTAACATTAGGAGAGAAATTAGAAAAAGAAGAGGAAGGATTTGAAATAAAATGTAAAAGGTGGCCAAAAGAAAGAAAGGGTAGAAGAGTATATTCAGTGATTAGAGGGAAAACTTTGGGTTTTAAACATGTATTTCCCAAAGTGGACTCATTGGCATGATCTGATGTATTGGAGGATCCATCTAGCTTTATCTAGTAAAAAATCTGAGTTTAATAAATAGCTGTATATGAGGCATTGAGTTAAGATGAAAAGTTTCATTCATTCAATGTAATTTTATAAGTTAGATATCTATTACTGTACTAATAAAGTCATGTGTTTCCAACCCACATAGTTGGCTGCTATTTATGCAGGATCAGCAATATTATTCATGATGCATTTGGGCACAGAATTTAAAAATTAAGTGATTATTTCCTGAGGAAATAATCCCTGTTAAGGATATACTTAGAATGTAAACACTGCATCCACAGAGTTACTCAGACAGTATCATCTTGGTTTGATTAAATCAGTCATCCAGTTCATCAGAAAATGGTTCTGGTAGGGCCAGGGGCTCTGTGAAGTAAACATGAAATATCCCTAAAAGTGTGCTACTCCACATTCTGTCCAAAGTCATATAATACTGAAAACCTTTCTACCAACTAATTATTTAAATGTATACTATTTTGAAAAGAAAACATTATGCGGTATTCTGAATGAAACTTTTTTTTTCATTTTAGAGAGAGAGAGAGAGAGAGAGAGAGACAGTGTGCATGACCTGGTGGGAGGGGCAGAGAGAGAGAGAAAGAGAGAATCTTAAACAGACTCCAAGCCCGGCATGGAGCCCAATGCAAGGCTCAATCCCACGACCCTGAGATCATGACCTGAGCCAAAATCAAGAGTCTATCCCTTAGGCAACTGAGCCACCCAGGTGCCCCCTGAATGAAATTTTATATGAATATAAAATGGTATATGAATTTCAACTGGTATATGAATTTCAACTGAGAATAAATGTAAATATAATAAGATATTAATGGAGTGGTACTTGATAATAACACAAACTAAA
This sequence comes from Canis lupus dingo, assembly GCF_003254725.2. Lineage (NCBI taxonomy): Eukaryota > Metazoa > Chordata > Mammalia > Carnivora > Canidae > Canis > Canis lupus. Next base: position 39,269,339 of record NC_064281.1, read on the forward strand.
TATATATAAATTATTAATATATAATACAAATTAAATATATACAAATTAAACTTAGGTGGAAGGGATCCCTGGGTGGCGCAGCGGTTTGGCGCCTGCCTTTGGCCCAGGGCGCGATCCTGGAGACCCGGGGTCGAATCCCACGTCGGGCTCCCGGTGCATGGAGCCTGCTCCTCCCTCTGCCTGTGTCTCTGCCTCTCTCTCTCTCTCTCTCTCTCTCTGTGACTATCATAAATAAATAAAATTAAAAAAAAATTTAAAAAAAATAAATAAACTTAGGTGGAAAAGTCAAATGAAAAAATAAAGCTAGGACCAAGGGATTAGCTTAAGAAAATAAATAAGTTTTATGAGAAACTGATTTTGTATATGAAACCCAGATTAGATCAGAAAGTGCTTTGTAATATTTAGAATCAAGGCAACAAAAGTAAACCAAGATGTGATTCCCAGGTAATCAGGTTTCTTACTCATTCACCCTGAACTAAAGACATACTACCATGGTTTCTCACAACATGCTTCTTCTCTTATTTCAAGTGTTCTTGAATGATCAACACTTACTTCTAAAAGCTTGGTGATTTGCCTGCTTCCTCTTTTTATGCCTTCCACACTCATCTGTAGGGTCCCTGAAAACCTTCATGCCTGCTATCCCACTCCCAACTCCATTTCCCATCTGCTAGAACCAAATTTTCATCTAGAGTAAATTTAAAAGGCTCAGTATGTGAGCTCTGCCTTCTTTGGGTGCCTGGCTTTAATACCTGGCCTCCTGCCTAACTGACATCTCTTTTTGTTCAAGTTCCAGAGCTCAGCTCTGGTTCCTGCACTGAAGTCTTATTTGATTCCCCTCGTTCTTGGGAACTCAAGCCCGTCCTTTTGAATACTCAATGTTTCTTTCCTGCCTTGTTCTCCCATTTACTGACTGAATCCCACAATGCTTCCTGTACTCACTTGGTCAAGCTTCTTCCTATGGCCTCCTGCTGGCTATTTACAGGCACTGTAAACTCCAGTAAGTAGTCATATGAGAAAGAGGCCATTCTTGGAGGCAATTATTTTAGATGTTAGTCTCAACTAAAGTTATGCATTAGAATCACCTGGGGAGCTTTTGGAAATACAAGTAACTGACCACAACCCATATTTAAGTTTAAATTATTTACAGATGATTGTGACACTACCCATAGATAGAATACAAGGCTATAAACTTCATGGAGGAATTGATTCTTTGACCTTTGTTTCTTTGTCTTTCTTCCTGTCATTCCATTCTTTCTTCCTTCCCTCTTTCTGTAAACTTTTGCATGTAAAGTGCCTGGCACATGGTAGGCACTCAGAAACTGATTACTTACTGATTGATCATCAGGAAGATGGCAGTTGAGTGGAAAGACCAAGAATTCTGAATGTACTAAGTGTGGCATATCTTGATAGAAATGTGACTCCATTTTCTATAGCAGTAGTTCTCAAATTATTTGGTTGTATTCTCAAATCATTTGCACTGATAAAAGCGGAACTCCAAAGAGCCTTTGTATGTGTGTGTTATATCTGTTGATGTTTACCATATTAGAGATTAAAACAAAAATCGGAAACATAAGAATACACTTAAATTCATTCCATTAGTCATCAGAGTGGTGGCATCATCACTCATCATGTAGCCTCCAGAAAATGCCATTGTACAATCAAGAGGGAATAAGAGGGGAAAAGGCAAATAACATTTTAGGTTTGTTATAAAAATGGTTTTGACCTCATGGATCTTCTGAAAGGGTTTCAGGGACCCCTAAAGTCCCATAGATTACCCTTTGAGAACTGCTGCACTATAAGGATAAAAACTGATGAGAGAAGAGGAGTGGATCTGAGTCCCAAAAGCAGGCAGCTGGGATAAGGTCAAAGCCTAATCACAGAAATCAGATCTGGGAACAAGCCCAAAGATTGCCTATGGGTGAGATAAGATTGTATGAGTATGTAGGCAGAAATTTAAAGTGATTCTGTTTGATAGCAAATATGTCTAAGTAACACCTGAGCATTTGTCTTTGTCTTACATATCTTTTGCTTGTAAGTAGCCATTCATTTTTAAAAACCAAGACAACAGGCCCAGAATGGGGTCATTTATGCTCAACCTCATGTCACCAAACTGAGATTTAATTTAATTACAGTTTTGGGTCTCCTGGAAAGGACTTGATCAAGCCAGCCAATCAAGAATCACCTGACCAGAACTAGTTAGGTAATCTGCCTGATAGATCCCCTGCCACCCCTAAAGGAAAGTGACCTTGTAACAAAAAACATGCTTTTTTGTCTAGTATAACTTCCTTGTTCCCATTCCCCTCTGCTTGTAAAAATCATTGAGTATAGCTCCTTGGAGCTCCTTTTTGTCTGCTAGATTGGATGGGGCCCAATTCATAAATCATTGAATAAGGCCAATAAGATCTTTAAAATTTATCCAGTTGAATTTTTATTTTTAGCAATGTTGATTTAATATGTGATGTTTTAAATTTAAAAAATATATGTAGAAAGCATACAGAGTTGGCTATGCTTTTAAAATTCTTCTTTCCTCTGTGATTCATGCCTAAAAATAGCTTAGTCAGACATAGATGGAATCCCTGGATCTGTGCCTATCTCTCCCTCATCTAGACTAGTGGTTCTCAGACTTGAGTGGGCATGAGAATTACCTGGAACACTTGTTTAAATGCAGATGTAACAATCTGGAAGGTCCACGTTTGACATACTTTAATAGTTGCTCCTGGTGTTCCTGAGCAGGTGGAAGAAAGACCTTTTGAGAAATGGTGCCTTGTACAAACACAGCCCTTACCTGGTGACATTACCCAGGTGCCCAGGGGGAGGTGTAATTTGTCTCATGGATTTTTGTCTTGTACACCACTACCTAATTTAGTAAGAGAATAAATCACATCCCTCAATCATGGAGTTTGAATTTTGGTTTGGAAATACTTGGTTTTGGGACGCCTGGGTGGCTCAGTGGTTGAATATCTGCCTTTGGCTCAGGTCATGATCCTGGGGTCCTGGGATCAAGTCCTGCATCAGGCCCCCTGCAGGAAGCCTGCTTTTCCCTCTGCCTGTGTCTCTGCCTCTCTCCCTGTGTTTCTCATGAATAAATAAATAAAATCTTTTTTTTTTAAAGAAAATACTTGGTTTCTTCAAGAGTAAAATGAAATACTTTCTTTGAGACACCCTCTTTGTTAGGTACCTCCAGTCACTATTGAGCCAACCTGAAGGAGCTAAAGCATTGGGACATTTGGCTTTCCTTGTTGGGGTGGGAACAGCCAATGTCTGACAGCATATGCTGTTTATTCTCTAAGAGGAAGGAGTGGGGAGGGGGCCTATTTATAGGTACCAAGTAGCTGAATTCTAAGGAAGGCTGGCTTTTGTGTTAGAAGGGTTGAGACCACTTTAGACTTTGTAATTTCTTTGAGTCAAGTTTACTCTATTGTGAAAGAGGGTAGTAAACCCAACTGGTTCCCTTTTATCCATGGCTCCAGAACAAATGTTCCTAATCTAAGAAGCCTACCAAACAAACAGGGGAGGTGACTGTGCCATTCTGGTGGGTGAGGAGTTTCCCGGCAGCTTGTTCTTTGCTGATGAGGAGGATGGTTTTCTTTCCAGTCACTGTGGGATGCAGCAGACTTCCTCTGTTGACACCCACAGACTAGTAACATTTTCATGAAAAAGAACATGATTTTACATCTTATTCTCTTGACAGAACATCAGCAGACAGGAGAACTTTTTTTTTTTTTAATGGCTACATCTTTGAAGTAGGAGTTCAGCGGATCAAGGTGGCTGAGATTTCACTTTTGACACTGATCGTTGTAAATGACAGAGGGTTACTTTGTGAAGGCAATGAGAGTTCATGCAAAAGCAGCCTCGGGGGCGGGGAGGCTGGAAGGGAGGCAGGTGGAAGAAACAGGGAGGTGTTGGGGAGAGGAGCTAAAAAGAGAAGAGTGCAGGGGAGAGAGGTCCAAGGACTGCTTGTTCTCACTCTGGTGTTCATAGCACCGCGAGACTATTGTCCAGCAAATTGTGAATTTCAAAAGCACAGGACATTTTTATCCACAATCTCCGTGACTAAGAGCAAATTACCTATTGAAAGGCAGGGAAAAAAAACCCCACAATGTTTGCTTCTTTAATGAAGATTACAGGTCATATCCCTCAGAGAGATTGTGGAGCACAGTTTGGGCCTTCTGTTTATTGCTCTGTCAAGGCTCAGCAGGTATGCTTTTCCCAAAGGCCCCCACACAAGCTGTGAACAGGCCACATGATCGGGTGATCAGAATCTCTATTTCTTCCTCAATTATAAATGATAATAGCAGAAGTTTTCTTTGGTGAACAATTCTTTCTAGAAGTGCCAAGAGCCAGTTTGTAGAGTAGCTTTAGAATAAGTCTCCCAGAATATTCTTCTGTAGTTATAGAAGTGGCAGGGATAGCATGGGTAAAATGACTATGGGGTCTTCCTTCACTCATCCCAACAGCCACATAAGTCACATCTAGCTTTGGAGCAAATCCGCAGATTCTGAGGTCTTGACCTTGGTCAATACCTTATTTTTAAGATCCTGCAATTAGGCACTTGGAGGAACTATGGGGTCTTGTATTCAGCTTAGCTAACTAGCTGCTAACCAGCTAGATGACCTTAGGTTGGTCACTTAATCTTCTCTAGGTCTTACTCTCTCTATTTTGACTTGGGGCTATTCCCTGCCCAATCTTATATAGTGCTTGGGAGAATCACATGACAGAATGAATGCGCCGTGACATTGTGAAGTCTGTACTTCCTTTTTAAGCCCTTGTTAGCCAAAGGCATAGGTGCTAGGAGACATGGATGAGGTAGAAAGTAACTCCATTCACATGTCTTTTCAGACTTCTGCAACCACTGGGTGTGGTTGTATGGCTCTGATCACTGTTAAAGCTGCGAGGGCTTAGAAGATCCTGAAAGAAATACTGCTGTCAACCATACTGTGTTTGAAAACTAGGGGCCTCTTCAGATTGGTGTGATTGGTTGTAGACAGGCCAAGCCTTTGTCGGGGACAGAGGAGTACAGTACATGCACGTGTGAATACAGAGAGACAGAGACAGAAACAAAGAGAACAGAGACTGAATCCAGAGAAGTAGGATATAGGATATACAATCAAGGAAGAAGGCCATTTACTATTCATCTTAACTTCTTTCCTTTCTATATGTGACCCAGGATTTAGAACACTGAATTTTTGTTCCCTGTCAGTACTATAGAGCAGGGCCCAAACCTATTGCTGTCCCCTCCATTACACACACAGATTGTTCAAGTGTGTCCTGATGTCATGGAGAAGGCAGTGTTTCTTTCGGTGATCTGTCCATATCTTTCCCTTAAAGGTGAGGTTGATATGAAGTCTTTCTAGGATTATGGAACAATGCATTCTCTGGGAGATAGGAATTGCTATCCTGAAAACCCAGGTATTCTTTAAATCAAGAAAAGAAAAGAGATTGATTGATTGATTGATTTTACTTTTCTTGAGGTTACCATTCCTGTGGCACCATTCCTGTTTCGAAGATATCTACATTAGGATGTTCTTAGAAACTCGCAGGAATATAAAAGAGTTGACAAAACCATGTACCTCTACATACAACTAGGTGATTTTCTTTTCTTTTTTTCTTTTTTATATCCTGGGTAGGATAACTTTTCTTTTTTTATTGAAGTATAGTTGACACACAATGGGTTTTTTTAAGATTTTATTTATTTATTCATGAGAGACATACAGAGAGAGGCAGAGGCATAGGAAGAGGGAGGAGAAGCGGGCTCCATGCAGAAAGGCTGATGTGGGACTCCATCCTGGGACTCTGGGATCACATCCTGACCCAAAGGTAGACACTCCATCAATACAATGTGGTACAGGCACAAAAACAGACACATAGATCAATGGAACAGAATAGAGAACCCAGAAGTGGACCCTGAACTTTATGGTCAACTAATATTCGATAAAGGAGGAAAGACTATCCATTGGAAGAAAGACAGTCCCTTCAATAAATGGTGCTGGGAAAATTGGACATCCACATGCAGAAGAATGAAACTAGACCACTCTCTTTCACCATACACAAAGATAAACTCAAAATGGATGAAAGATCTAAATGTGAGACAAGATTCCATCAAAATCCTAGAGGAGAACACAGGCAACACCCTTTATGAACTCAGCCACAGTAACTTCTTGCAAGATCCATCCACGAAGGCAAAAGAAACAAAAGCAAAAAATGAACTATTGGGACTTCATCAAGATAAGAAGCTTTTGCACAGCAAAGGATACAGTCAACAAAACTAAAAGACAACCTACAGGATGGGAGAAGATATTTGCAAATGACATATCAGATAAAGGGCTAGTTTCCAAGAACTATAAAGAACTTCTTAAACTCAACACCAAAGAAACAAACAATCCAATCATGAAATGGGCAAAAGACATGAAGAGAAATCTCACAGAGGAAGACATAGACATGGCCAACATGCACATGAGAAAATGCTCCGCATCACTTGCCATCAGGGAAATACAAATCAAAACCACAATGAGATACCACCTCACACCGGTGAGAATGGGGAAAATTAACAAGGCAGGAAACCACAAATGTTGGAGAGGATGTGGAGAAAGGGGAACCCTCTTGCACTGTTGGTGGGAATGTGAACTGGTGCAGCCACTCTGGAAAACTGTGTGGAGGTTCCTCAAAGAGTTAAAAATAGACCTGCCCTACGACCCAGCAATTGCACTGCTGGGGATTTACCCCAAAGATACAGATGCAATGAAATGCCGGGACACCTGCACCCTGATGTTTATAGCAGCAATGTCCACAATAGCCAAACTGTGGAAGGAGCCTCGGTGTCCAACGAAAGATGAATGGATAAAGAAGATGTGATTTATGTATACAATGGAATATTCCTCAGCCATTAGAAACGACAAATACCCACCATTTGCTTCAACGTGGATGGAACTGGAGGGTATTATGCTGAGTGAAGTAAGTCAATCGGAGAAGGACAAACATTGTATGTTCTCATTCATTTGGGGAATATAAATAATAGTGAAAGGGAATATAAGGGAAGGGAGAAAAAATGTGTGGGAAATATCAGAAAGGGAGACAGAACGTAAAGACTGCTAACTCTGGGAAATGAACTAGGAGTGGTGGAAGGGGAAGGAGGTGGGCGGGGGATGGGGGTGAATGGGTGACGGGCACTGAGAGGGGCACTTGACGGGATGAGCACTGGGTGTTATTCTGTATGTTGGTAAATTGAACACCAATAAAAAATAAATTTATTTAAAAAAAACAAAAGTAGACACTCAACCACCGAGCCACCTTGGCATCCCGGTTGATACACAATATTATATTAGTTTCAGGTGTATGACATAGTGATTTGACAACTATATACATAACTCCGTGCTCACCACAATAAGTGTGGTGACCATCTGTCACCATATGAAGGTTATTACAGTATTATTCCCTATGTTGTACTTTTCATCCCTGTGACTTATTAATTTTGTAACTGGAAATTTGTACCTCTTAATCCTCTTCACTATTTTGCTCACCCCCTCCTCACCTACCTTCCCTTTGGCAACCATCAGTTTGCTCTCTGGATTATGAGTCTATTTCTGTTTGCTTGGTTTTTTTTTGTTTGTTTTTTAGATTTCATAGGTGATTTTCAAGTTACCATTTCATTATCATGCATTGAATTCTTCTCTGCTTACATCTGTTACTCTGAGTTCAAGTCACTGTGTGGCCCAATGGAGAAAGAACTGGACTGGGAGTCAGGGGAACCCATTTTGCCTTATTTAGGTCACTTCATTTCTCTAAAACTGAGTTTCCTGTCTTCCAAATGAGGGTCTTAGGCTGGGTATTTTTTAACGTTCCTTCCAGTCTAATATTCCATGATTTCATGACTCTGAGGAGAAAAGTTTAGCTTAAAGGAGCCAGAACTGGGAAAGGATTGAGCTAGGGGGCAGTGTGCCACTAAAAGTCTGTGCCACTTAGAAATCAGACTCACAGGACATGATTGTAATCCAGCAGCAGCATCCAATCCACACTAATTGGTCTTTAACACCACTAGGTCATGTTAACTTAGGTGGTAGGCAGTACAGTAGTTCTTTCTCCTTAAGCTTCCATTATTGCTGCCCTTTTTCAAAAAATATGATCGGTACTATGTAAATAAATAAAAAATATTATTTTAAGTGAGGAATAAAGATGAAAAAGGGAATTTCTTGAGTGAAGGTCTCAGGAAAACAGGCAGGAATCAACTTGGTGCAAGCTGGATCTCACAGGTCAATATCAACAGGCCTCAAACTCTCTCAGCGTCCCACAGAGAGGAATGCTTACACCTGGCATGCTGAGACACATTGAGCTTATAGTTCAAGAAAGGTACTCATGGGTCCCTCCCATGTCACCTCTCTATAGGTCAAGTATGAGAGCAGCCATTCAGAGGTTGGGAGATCGTAGAGAGTATGAGCTTGGGCATCAGCTTTTCAGGGGGTTGCATGTCCTCACTGATACCACTGGGAGACTTAGTGGTTTACTGAGACCCCAAGCAGCTCCATCAGATGGAGGGAGGGGGAGCCATCAAGCCCATCTTCCTCATTGCCAGCCAACTCGAAGAGAGCTGTGTGTGTGCTGGGAGTGGTCAGGTGGTTAGTCTCCTTTCCACACATCTCCTGCAGGAAGCTTTCCTTGATGACAATAGTTCATGTTGCTTTCTCCTTTCCAAAATATCTTTCATACCAATTGCCTATAATGTGTAACTCATAATTTATTGTATTGGTGTAGAACATTAACATATCTGATTTAATATATTAAGGGGGGGTCGAAGGTACAAACTTCCAGTTATAAAATAAGGAAGTCATGGAGATGTAATATACAGCATGATGATTATGTTAATAATATTGTATTGCATATATGAAAGTTGCTGAGAGAGTAAATCTGCAAAATTCTCATCACAAGAAAAAAATGTATAACCATATATGATGATAGATGTTAACTAGGCTTATTGTACTGATTATTTTGCATTATATAAAAAATATCAAATCATTGTGTTGTACACCTGGAACTAATATAATGTTATTTGTCAATTATACCTCAATCAAAATTTTTGATTTAATATTGTCTTCTTTCACATGCAGTCTCATTCAATCAAGTCTTATCTTTCAAAATATACCTAGAGCATCCTACCTGTAGAGATTGTGTGTGTGTTGTCAGGGGTGGGGGGTGTTTTCTTTGTCTCCATAGTTGCTACAGAATAGACTGCTTAAAAACACTTCAGTTAATTCTTATCAATTAATAGAATACTAAGCATTGTCTAACAATTATTTCACGTAGTTATGGATGTCTGGTAGAACAGATGGAGAGACTGCCAAGGAAATATTCTAGATTTTGGTAATTTGGGACCTACCTTTCATAGGAAATAAAATAATTATCTCCTTGCTTTTGCTGTCTTCTGACCACTATTGTCAAAGGTGTATCTCCTGCTTCCTTTTCCAAGGATTAGCCAAAAAAACCCCAAAACTAGCTTCACTCTTGATTAAGCCTGGAACATGAAGTTTCATGTTGGAGTTGTGAATTTATTTTACTGACAGCTGATGCAGCACCTATCCAGGGACCTGCCTTTACCCACTCAAGACCCTGCCCTACATCCTCATCCAGAGTTCACCTTACCAGAACCCTGGCAATTGCTATCCTCTTTTGTTTATCTAGGAATGGATTGGTCCTTGGATCACCATTGACCTCTTTGTTCATGTGTTTCTTGTGTTTCTCACAGTGAGTTCCATGGAGCATAATTTTTTCAAAATTAAAAAAAAATTCTGGTCAGATAAGCTTTGTTAATCTTTTACCTATTCTAGGAGAGTCATCAAGTACAGTCTCATCTTAAGAGCACTAAGAAATTTCAGCATAAATTGACTTAGTTTTGCTTAATTCAGAGCTTCCCAAATATTTTTTTTTTTTGCATATGGAAACATCTTTAGAAAGACACTTTAAAAAATTAGAGCTCTAACCAAAGGTTACTTTCACCTAAACATCTGTGCTCTGAAGAAGAGTTTAGGGAAAAAATCAAGGAATAATTTTGGAAGATTCTTATTTGTCATAATTTTAATGGAACTCGAAGGGCAGAGGAGGCAAGAGTGAGAAAAGAACTGCCAACTGAATTTGAAGACAGTCTGAAAACAGAAGTGCTTTCAAATGCCAAGGCACAGTCATTCTTCTAAGGAAGAATATCAGGTTTTGTCAAGTTTTCTTAAATCGACATTTCATCAATCAGACAAGAAGAATTTGCAAAGTGAGCACAAGTTCAACATGGTTCTAGCTACCCTGTGTATCTCCATTTTTATCTCCACTCTTCTGTGCCCTGCTGTCTCAAGAAACTGACCTGTATAGACCATATGGTCTTTCTTGTGCTCTATTTCCAGCTGGGTTTGTCCACCGGGAAGCATCAGCAGCATATTGGAATGATGACTTCAGCTAACTGAAGCTAGCTCTCCTACTGTAGGCTTGCTGAGGTTGACCATATCCCCGTACAGGTCACAGCCTTCTCCACGTAGTGCTCTCTGAGTCCAGGCTCTGGTAAGCACATCTTCTGCTCACCCTCTCAGGACTAGGGGTGGTAAAAGCACTTCACTGTAACCTGTTTCTCATAAGGCCATATATGAGATCCCTACATCTTGATGAAACACTATCCCTACCCTCAAGGAGCTTACAACCTCATGCTGTAAAGTTACCATTGGAGAAATATATATTGGCACGCACGACATCCGTTGTATTAGAAGAGAGATGCTATAGAGCAGTGAGGTATTTTTTTAAAAGATTTTATTTATTTATTCATGAGAGACACAGGCAGAGGGAGAAGCAGGCTCCCTGCGGGAGCTCTCTCCCAGGACCCCGGGATCATGATCTGAGCCAAAGGCAGATGCTCAACCACAGAGCAATGTAGGTGTCCCTAGAGCAGTGAGTTTTGTTCCTCCTTTTTTTTCTTTAACAGCTTTATTGAGGTATTATTGGTATGCCAATAGAGTGCACATATTTAAAATGTATAATTTGATAGGTTCTGACGTATGTATATACCCATGACACCATCAACATCTAGCCACATCAAGATAACAAACATATCTATCACCCCCAACAATTTTTCCACATCACTTTGTAATCTCTCCTTCCTGTCAAACTCTCGGCTCACAAAAACCTATCCTCATGCTACCACTAATCTGTATTTTGTTAATATAGATTAGTTTTTCATTTTCTAGAATTTTATATAAGTAGAATCATAAATGAGTGTGTACTCATTCTTTATCTGGCTTTTTTCATTTGGCAGGATTATTTTGAAATTCATTCACGTTGTAGGGTGTATCAATATTTCATTTTTCTTTATTTCTGAGTAATATTCCATTGTATGGCTATACAACTGTTTACTTATCCATTTACCTGTTGAGAGACATTAGAGCTGTTTCTAGTTCTTGACTTTTATAAATAAAGCTGCTGTAAACATTTATGTACTAGTCTTTGTGGGGATATATGCTTTCATTCTGCTTTGGTAAATACCTAAAGGTTAACAGCTGCATCACATGGTAGGTGTATGTTGAACTTTTCAAGATACTGCCACACTCTTCCAAAGTGGTTTTGTGTTTCCACTACAGTGTATAAGAATTCCAGTTGCTCCACATCCTCACTGAACACATGATGTGGTGAGTCTTTTTAATGTTATTCATTCCAATAGATGTATAGCGGTATCTCATTGTGGTTTTAATTTGTATTTCCCTAATCGTTAATAATGTTGAGCATCTTTTTACATGCTTATTTGCTATCTGTATATCTTCCTGAAGTGTGTGTTCAAATATTTTGCCTAATTTTTTATTGGGTCTTTTAAAAAAATTACTGAGTGTTGAGAGTTCTTTTTTAAAGTTTCTTTTGAAATTTATTTTATTTTATTTTTTAAATTTGAACTCCAGGGGCATCTGGGTGGCTCAGTGGTTGTCTGCCTTTGGCTCAGGTCGTGATCCCGGCAGGGTCTTGGGAATGAGTCCCGCATCTGGCTGCTTGTAAGGAGCCTGCTTCTCCCTCTGTCTATGTCTCTGCCTCTCTCTCTATGTCTCTCATGAATAAATAAATAATTTTTTTAAAAAAATGAATTCCAGTGTAGTTAACATACAGTGTTATATTAAAGTGTACAGTATCGTGATTCAACAGTTCCATATATTTCCCAGTGCTCATGAAGATAAATGTACTTAACTCCCTTCACCTATTTCACCCATTCCCCCACCCACCTTTCCTCTGGTAGCCATTTGTTTGTTTGCTATACTTGAGTCCATTTTTTGATTTGTCTCTTTTTTCCCCTTTGTTTATTTGGTTTGTTTCTTAAATTCCACATATTAGTGAAATCATTTCGCATATTTCTTTCTGGTTTATTTTGCTTAGCATAATACTCTCTAGATCCACCCATGTTGTTGCAAATGGCAAGATTTCATTCTTTTTTTGTGGTGAAATAATATTCCATTGTCTCTATATACTGTATCTTCTTTATCCATTCATCTGTTGATGGACACCTGGGCCGCTTCTATAATTTGGCTATTGTAAATAATGCTGCAATAAACTTAGGGGTGCATATATCTTTTTGAATTTAAATTAGTGTTTTCATATTCTTTGGCTAAATACCCAGTAGTGTGATTACTGGCTCATATGGTAGATCTATTTTTAATTTTTTGAGGAACTTCCATACAGTCTTCCACAATGACTACTTCAACAAATGGTGTCGGGAAAACTGGACAGCTACAATGCAAAAGAATGAAACTGGGCCACTTTCTTACACCATGCACAAAAATAAACTCAAAATGGATCAAGGACCTAAATGTAAGACCTGAAACCATGAAAATCCTAGAAGAGAGCACAGGCAGTAATTTCTCTGACATCAGCCATAACAATGCCTTTCTTGTTATGTCTCCTGAGGCAAGGGAAACAAAAGCAAAAATAAACTATTGGGATTGCATCAAAGTAAAAAGCTTCTGCACAGCGAAGGAAACAATCACCAAAACTAAAAGGCAACCTACAGAATGGGAGAAGATATTTGTAAATGACATATTTGATAAAAGGTTAGTATCCAAAATATATAAGGAGCATTGATAGTTCTTTGCACATTCTGTATTCAAATTCTTGTGTGTGTATATATACATATATAGAATACATGTGACATCACATATATGATTTTTTTCTCAGTATGCATCTTGTCTTTTCATCCTCTTCAACAGTATCTTAATAAGAGTAGAAATTTTAACCTTGATAATGTTCCATATATCAATATTTGATTTTTTATTGATCATTCATTTAGTGTCACATCTAGGATATCTTTGCCCAATTCAAGGTCATGAAGGCTGTTTCCTAAATTTGTTTTCTAAAAAGTTTATATTTTTAATAAAAGTTTTACCTTTAGGCCTATGACTTATTTTGAATTAATTTTTGTATATGATATGAGATATAGGTTGAAGGGGTTTTTTTGGATATGAATATCCAATATAGATATCCAATTATTCCAACATTATTTGTTGAAAAGATGATCATTTCTCCACTGAATTGCTTTAGCACTTAGAAAAAAATTGACCATATATGTGTTGATCTATTTTTAATCTCTCTATTCTGTTTCTATTTGCATGTCTTTACACAAATGCCATTCTGTACTGATAACTCTAGCTTTATAATAAGTCTTGAAGTAAAATAGTGTAAATCTTCCATGCTTTTTGTTCTCTTTTAAACTTTTTTTGGCTATTTGAAATTCTTTGCATATACATATGAATTTTTAAATCAAATTGTCAATTTTTACACAAAGTCTCCAGAAATTTGCAATGAGATTGTATTAAATCTATAGCCTAACTAGGGGAGAATTGATTTCTTAACAATATTTAGTTTCCCAATCCATAAACACAGTAGATTGTTCCATTTATTTAGGTCTTCTTCAATTTCTCTTAGAGATACTTTGTAGTCTTTTATATGTAGGCCTTTCACATCTTTTGTTATATTTTTCCCTAAGTATTTAATATTTTTGAGGCTATTGTAAAGTGGTATTGTTTTTTGTTTCAATTTTTGATTATTCCTAGTACTGCATATCAAAAATGCTTTCATTTTTGTATGCTGACCTTTTATTCTACAACTTTGCTAATAAATTCACCTATTAGTTCTAATAGATTTATTTTGTAGATCCCATCAGATTTTCTACATATATGATCGTGTTTCAGATAAAAATAGTTTTACCTCTTCCTTTCCAATCTGGATGATTTTATTTCTTTACCTTGCCTTATTGCTGTGTCTAGAACTTCTATTACAAGTGGAATAGATGTAGTATAAATGGACATCCCTGTCTTATTCCTAATCATAAAAAACATTCCATTTTTTACTATTTAGTATGATTTGGGCCATAGGGTTTTTGTAGATGCCCTTTGTCAGGTTGAAGAATTTTCCTTCTATTCCTAAATTGCTGTTTGTTTGTTTTTTTTACTATTTTAAATTTAAGAATGTGTGTTAGATTTTGTCAAACCTTTTTCTAGGACAATTCAGGTGATCACATATTTTTTTCTTTTTAGTTTGGTTATATGATGAACAGAGTTCATTGCTTTTTTAAATGTTAGGCCAACTTTGCTTCACTTTGACAAGTCTCATTTGGTCATTATATATAGTACGTTTTGTGGGATTTTATTTTTTAAAATTTGTTTTGAATTTATTTTTGCACCTGTGTGCATGAAGAATATTGTTTTGTGGTTTTCTCTTTTTTTTGTAATGTCTGGTTTTGTTATCAGGACAATTGTGGCCTCACAGGATGAACTAAGACATAGTTCACTGTTTTCAATTTTAGGAAAGTGTTTATGCGAGATTAGAATTATTTCCTCATTAAATATTTGGTAAAATCCACCAGTGAAGCTAACTGGGCCCAAACTTTCTTGTGTGAGAAGGTTTTTAACTACAAATTCAATTCCTTTAAGAGATACAAGGAAATCCACATTATCTATTTCTTCTTTAATGAACTTTCAAGCAATTCTTGAGTTGTATCTAGATTGTTGAATATCATGGAATAAAATTGTTTATAAGTTCCCTTATTATCCTTTTAATATTTATAGAATTTTCTATTGATGTCTGCTATTTCATTCTAGTAATTGTAATATTGGTAATTGTGTCTTCTCTCTTTTTTTCCTGATCAGTATGACTAGAGTTTAGTCAATTTTATTGATCTATTCAAATAATTAACTTTTGGTTTCATTGACTTTTTTCCTATCATTTTCTGTTTTTTTTTTTTTCTGTTTCATTGATTTCCTCTCTGGTATCTATTATTTACTTTCTCCAGTTTAATTTTGGTTTAATTTTCTCTTTTTTCTAGTGGTTTAAGGTGGAAGAGAGGTCATTGATTTCAGACCTTTCTTCTTTTCTAATGCTGGTATTTAGTGCTATAAACTTCTCCCCTAATTACTGCTGAATTGACATCTCACAAATTTTGATATGCTGTGCTTTTATTTTTATTCAGTACAAAATACTTTCTACTTTCTCTTTTCATTTCTTCTTTGACCCATGGGTTATCCAGATGTGTGTTATTCAGTTTCCAAAATTTTAGGGATTTTCCAGAGATCTTTTCATTATTGATTCTAAAGGAAATTCCACTGTGGTCAGAGGACATACTTTTTATGACTTAGATCCTTTAAAATTTATTGAAGCTTGTTTTATGGCCCAGAATATGGTCTATCTTGGTAAATATTCTGTGTGCACTTGAAAAGAATGTGTATTTTGCTATTGTTGGGTGGAGTGCTCTGTAAATGTCAATTAGGTCAAGATGGCTGAAAATGTTGTTTAAATCTATATCCTTGATGATTTTTCTAGCTACTTATTCTATCAGTGATTTGGAGAGGGGAAATTTAAATCTCTAACTATGGTTGTGAATTTACCTTTTCCTTTTTTGCCATTTCATTAGTCTTACTTCATGTATTTTGAAGCTTGTTATTAGGTGCATAAATTTTTTAAGATGGTAAAGTTCTCTTGATGAATTGATTTCTTAATCATGATGAAATGGCTTTCTTTATCCCTGGTCATATACTCTGTTTGGAAGTCTACTTTGTTTAGTATTAATATAGCCACTCTAGCTTTCTTTTGGTTACTGTTAGCATAGTATATCTTTTTCTCTCCTTTACCTTTAACTTACTCGCATCTTTATGGGAAGACTATAGTTAGATATTGTTTTTTTAATTCAGCCTGATAACCTCTGCCTTTCTATTGAGGAATTCATACCTTTACATGTCATTTAATTATTAATATGGTTAGATTTGAATCTACCATCTTGTTATTTGTTTTCTAATATCCCATCTGAGCTTTTTTCTTCTTTCTTTTTCTTTACCTTCTTTTTGATTAATTTTTTAAATTATTCCATTTTATTTCCACTGTCAAATTATTACCTATTTTAATAGTTTAGGATTTATTTAACTTTAACTTTTATAGTCTACTTTCAAATGATATTATACACTTCATACATATTATAAAAACCTTACAATAATGTATTTTCATTTCTTCCCTCCTGGTCTTTGTGATATTGTCTCCATGCATTTCCCTTATACATATATTATAAGCTCTACACTCTTTTATTATTTTTGTTTAAATAATCAATTGTCTTTTAAGGAAATTTAAATAGTATCATGTATTTTCCATGTTATCATTTCCTGTGTTCTTTATTCCACTGTGTATTATTATTTTATTTTTGCTTTACGGACTTTAACATTTCTTGTAGAGTAAGTCTCCTGGTAATGAATTCCTTCAGCATTTGTAAAATGTCTTTTTTTTAAAATATTTTTTTTCTTTATTTATTTGTGATAGTCACACAGAGAGAGAGAGAGAGGCAGAGACACAGGCAGAGAGAGAAGCAGGCTCCATGCACCGGGAGCCCGACGTGGGATTCGATCCCAGGTCTCCAGGATCGCGCCCTGGGCCAAAGGCAGGCGCCAAACCGCTGCGCCACCCAGGGATCCCGTAAAATGTCTTTATTCCAAAAAGTTTTTCTTTTTTTTCTTTTAAAGATTTTATTTATTTATTCATGAGATACTCAGAGAGAGACAGAGAGAAGCAGAGACACAGGAAGGGGGAGAAGCAGCCTCCATGCAGAGAGCCCAATGTGGGACTCAATCCAGGGACTCCAGGATCACGCCCTGGGCGGAAGGCAGGCACTCAACCTCTAAGCCACCCAGGTGTCCCCAAAAAGTTTTTCAAAGATATTTTTAATAGTTATAGAATTGTAGGCTAATAGCTTCATTTTTTCTTTCAGTACTTTAAAAATATTGCCCCATTGTCCTTGTTTGCATTGTTTACAAGAAATCTGTTGATCTGCTGTCATCTTTACCTTTGTTCCTTTGTATGTAATGTGTCTTTTTTCTCTTGTAGCTTTTCAAAATTTCTCTTTATTACTACTTTTGAGAAAGTCTTTTATAATGTGCCTTGGTATTGCTTTCTTCACACTGGTGGTGTTGGAATTCATTGAGATTCTTGGATCTGAGTTCATAATTTTTATCAAATTTCTAAAATTGTTGGCTATTAGTTCTTCAAACATTTTCCCACACTCCTCTCTCCTTATAAGATTCTAATTGCACATATATTAAGTTACTTTATGTTGTTCCTCATATCATTGATTCTGAGTTCATTTTCCCCCCTTCTTTGACTGTTTCACTTTGGATTACTTTCTATTGCTATGTCAAGTGAGATCTAATTTGATATTATTCTTATTCAGTCTATTTTTCATTTCAGGCATTGTAGTTGTCATATGTAGAAGCTTGTATCCTCCATGTTTCCATTTAACTTTTTTAAACATATGAAATATTGTTATAACTTTTGAAATGTCCTTGTCTCCTAATTCTAACATCTGTGCCAGTTCTGGATTGGTTTTAATTGATTGATTTCTCTCTTCATCATAGGTCTTATTTTCCAGCTTTGTAATACTTTCACAACTTCATTGAGATATAATTAACACATTATTCAATTCACCCATTTAAAGGGTACACCCCAACAATGTTTTTTAGACTAGCAATTTTTTAAAGATTTTATTTATTTATTCATGAGAGACAGAGAGAGAGAGATGCAGAGACAGAGGGAGAAGCAGGCTCCACGCAGGGAGCCAAAGTCAGATGCTCAACCACTGAGCCACCCAGGCGTCTCAGATATTTTTTATTTCTATAAATATATCTGATACTTTTTTCTAAGATTCAGTAAAATTAATTGAAAATAGTTTGAGTTTTTTAATTCTTGCTTTGAAGACATTTTAGACAGGAGCAAAGTTGTATTCAGTTTTAGGCTAATTATTCCCCATCACTGACGCAAGACGCTTTTGTGTACTGTACCCAATGCCTTGTAAATCATGAGATTTTCCAGTCTGGCTGGTAGTAACAGGCAAAATTCCTAGCTCAGCATGAACATTAGGTATTATTCCCTGTAATCCTTTTAGATGATTGTTTGCCAGCTGTGGGCAGTTTCTTTAAGTGCCTTCACTGATCGATACCTAGCTGAATACTTGAATGGGTCCTTGTAGGCAAATCTCCAGATTTTTCTCTGTGTGCAGCACTCTTTTTTCTGGTACTTAGTTTGGTTAGCTATAGCTGCTTTGGTCTCCCTAAACTCTCAGCTCTGTCTCCTGAATTCAAGTAGTTTGCTAGGCTCTACTTAGGTTCCCTGACCCTGTGGCCTGAAATCTCTTAAGGCACTAAGTAGGGGCCATCATAAGACTCATCTAATTTGTTTCCCTTCTTTCAAGCCTTACTGTCTCACATTGCCTGATAACCATTGTCTTAAGAATTACTGATTCATATGTTTTGTCCACTCCATGGTTATTTGAAGTGAGAAATTAATCTAGCCCTTTTACTGAATGTTAACTGGAAGCAGAAGTGTAGAGAAGTGAGTTTTCTAAACAATTTTTTCCTGTAATTCCAAAGAATTTTTCATGTATCTTTTAAGAGAAACACATTGAGTTTGTGTCTATTCTAGAACCTCTAAACCTTGATCCACTGTAGCATTGTGTTGAAAAATAAATTTAAAAAAATCTAAAAGCACAATTGTCTATTAAATGGGTCTATCTACAATACATTTTTTGGATTACAAATGATCTCTTTTACTCTTAACAGAAACTGCCTTTCTCTTAACATTTTTTAATCCTACCACAGCCAGGGTCTTTGGGCCAGCTTCAATGGGGTTTGCTTTTATCATTATAAGGGAAGCATATAAAACCTGGTGGAATTAAGAAAAGGTTTGGTATCAAGTGCCTTCTTAATGTTACCTTCTGGATTTCTTGCTTGGATTATGGTACCCATTACTCAGAACCTCTGTCCAGTCTGGACCTATTCTAAATTCTGACCATTCTTTCTAATACATTTCTACCTAGCTTTATATTTACTAGGACTCTATCAAGAATATAAATGTTCTTCATTTTTAGTTTCCAATCTTTTTTCAGCTCCCCTGCATCTACCTCTTGACTCTTGTTTACATCTACTCACCTTAGAAACTAATGGAAAAGGATGAATTACAATGTTCAGTCTTGTAGCATGTTTGTGGCTCCTCAAAAAAGCCATAATTTGAACTTTGTTCAATCAATAATAGGAGTGGGAGGGGATGAGTAGTTATTGTAGCCTAACCAAGTGATAGCATCAGGTCTACATGTTTTATGTAAACATTGGATGTCATTTATTTTTCTTCTGCTTGTTAATATGGGGCTTTTCTACTTGTGAATGTATCCCTTGACTTAAAACTTCCACACTATTTCACCCCTTTGTATTCATGGATCTCTTATAGTGGAGTGAGGTCTTAAAATGCCTTCAAAATGGTATTTCCTATCCTTGTGCTTCACTGGTAACCCCTTGATGAATTATAAAATTCTGTTAATGGATCACAAACAATGGTTTTGCTGTTTTCCTTTAGGTCAAAATGCTTTCCATAGGGAATGGGGGCCTTACCTCAACTGTGATATATATTGGACTCTACTCATACACTAAATTTAGCCTATGTCATCTAGGTTCTTGAAAGGTAACTGTATTCAACAAACTGGATCACATAACAGACACTAATGAAGGGACTAATTACAGAGGTATGGACTTGGTTAAGAAAACCAACAAAGGATGTTAAGGCATTCAGAGACTAGTGTTCTTGGAAAACCACTAGGGGCAATGGCAATAAAAAATATGTTCCCAGAGCTATGGAATAAGGCAGAAAGGGAAGATTCCCAGCAGAAGCTGTAGTCTCATAGGGACACGACCATGCCAGAAATGTGGCACTCATGAATGGAGAAATCAGGAGAAGAAATACCCCAACCTCTCTTTCCTGGTACTTTTCAATCCCCCATGAATGCTTCCATAGAAATAGCCTAAGCAGAAATCAGCTGGCAAGGAGGCTTGGGTAATACAGTCCACATGACCCCCTGGGACACAGAGCAGGGCAGAAAGGGGCATAGAATATATATGATGGGGGTGTAGATAAAGAAAAATCCTTTGCCCCTTTCTGGATCCTCACTTCTATGTTAGGTAATTATTTAACTATTGCAGGTTACAACTGTAGTAAGACTAATAATTGAGCCAAGCTGCCATTTTTCTGTTTTTCTTTATTATCCACAGCAATTTTATAAAAACCTTAAACACAAACTAAAATATTTGGAATGATGTTTCTAAAATTATGTTGGATTTTTTGAAAGTTTTAATGGCTTCTAGCATAAAACATTTTTCTAATGCAGTCTGTGAGATGCATATCTCTGTTTTAAAAGGGCCAATGTACTGGTATGGTATGAGCCTACACTCACTGACCACTCCAGTTTTAACTACTTTTAATGTTCAGAAACAAACAAGAGCCCTGAGTGCTCTTGTTGGCAGGCTGTGTTTTTTAAAACACTTCCTCAGAATACCACAGTTATTTGAAGGATGTGTCATACGTCTGCTCCTGGCTTAAGAAAACATGAGATGGAGGACATTCAGTTGCCTTTTTGAACTTACTTATTCAATTTTAGAAATAAGTGCTTGACAAAGGGTGCTTTGATTTCATAAGCTGAGAGCCTGTGCGCAAGTCCCAAACTTTTGAGCTGTAAGTCTCCTCTATGACTCTGGCGTGAGTAGTTGTTTGGGTTGACATGGATTTCTCCACCAGGGCTGGCAGACTCAGCCTTATGTATAATACTTCAATCCACTTGGTTCTTAGCCCCACTTGCGAGGATGTCTGAGCAAGTTAGTTGAACTACTGCAGTTCAAATGCACTCAATATGGATGAGAATCAAAGATAAACAAGATGTGGAAGCAACATGGGAAAAAATGGGCACATATAAGCAGACTCTTCCAATATCATGTAGTGTGTGTGGTTATAGAAGTAGGTGTGGGGTATTCAGTTCACCTGAGTCATAGAAAAGCTTTCTGGTGACTAATAGATTTTTAAATGTTTCTGGATTTCACATCCAGTGGGGAGATGAAAATAGGAAGAGTGGTCCAGGCAAGGAGAATATTATGACTAAAGGTACAGAGGCATGAATCAGCATGGTGAGTACTGGGAACTGTACCAAGCATAAATATCAAAAAAGGGAGTAGTAAGGAATTGGGCTGAGGGAAGCCAGCAGGAAAGCTGATGTCAGGTGGGGTAAACTTGCTCAAAAGTTTGGACAGTATCTGAAGTTGTCCAATACAGCTTTAAGCAAATACAGGAGAAGGAATTAGTCTGAGGGGGGACAACACTGTATGGCAGTAGTGTAGGGGGAGTGAGTAGAAGGTCAATTATGTGATGGTCCTCCAGCCTCCCAAGAGGAACAGGGATAAGACATCAGGAACAACTGTCCCATGTGATTCATGTAATTTTCAGATCATATATTAAGGAACCCCTGGCCAAAACTCTGATTGTCAGTGCAGAAATTCAAAGCCATAGGTAAAACAAAAGTTAATTCTATTTGGCTTTGCAATCTTGAAATGAGAAAAAATATTCCAGTTGACATATATCCCTATAACTCAAGGAAACTACACCACTTTCTCCCCAAATGTTTATCAGTACCCTTCTCCTCAGAGAGTCATCTACTCAGCAAATACTCAGTTGTCTAAGAGTAAATGTAATTTTCTTCAGCTCGGGGAGATTTGGGCATGTAATCATCACCAGTACTTTATTCATAACTATTCAAGTCGTTTATGGGATTCAGCTTGGTAATGGTTACCTTTTTACAGTTGCTTCTCCATTCTTCCTCCAGATGAGAGGGTTCATTACCAGTCTTAGGTAACAAGGGCTTTCTTGCTGGACTTAAGCAATAACCCCTCAGTTTCAAGGTAAAATCTTACCATCAGAAATAATTTTAAATCCCACACCAATATTTTATCCTCCTCTCCATTCCAGCAACATTCAATTTTCATTTTGATTTTTAAAAAGGGATATTCAATATACCATGTGGGGTCAATTGGAAAAACCTATGGAAAAAAGCCACATCTTAACCCCTACTTAATGCCATGACCAAAAATTAATTTCAGGTAAGTTGTAGACCACAGTGTGAAAGATAGAACAATAAAGCTTCTAGAAGATAGCATAGAAGAGCTTCATTACCTTGGAAAAGATTTTGAAATCAGACACAAAAAGCACCAACCATAAAAAAGAAAACAGATAAATTAGACCACATTGATAAATAAATTAGACTATTTAAATACTTTATTTTCATCAAAAGATGCCAATAAGAGAGAATGGGCAAGCCACAGAAACATAGATACAGAATATTATAAGGAAAGGAAAGATACACCAATGGAAAAATGGGAAAAATATTTGAATAGGAATTTCATAAAAGCAGATAATGAAATGGTCATTAGCTTATTACATGGTATTAAACTCATTTGTATTTGGGGAAATGCTAATTAATACCATCATAAGATACCATTACATACCCATCAGAATGACCAAATTTTAAAAAACTGACAATTACAAGTGTTGGTAAGAATGTGGAGCAATTGGAACTCTTATACATTGATGGTGGGATTGTAAAACCACTTTGGAAAGCTATTTGGAAGTATCTACTAAAGCTCAATATACATATATGGCCCAGAAATTCCAAATCAATGTATATACTTAAAAGAGATGCATACATTTTAATAGCAGCTTTATTTTTAATAATGTAGAAATGGACTGTTACATAAGCAGTCTATCAATTGCAAAATGGATAAATTAATTACATTAGATTCCAAAATGGAATATTATGAAGCAATGAAAATGGATGTACTACTGCTACACACAATAACTGGATGAATCTTTCAAAGATTATGTTGAGTGAAAGAATTCAGATGCATAAAGAGTATTTTTGTATGATTTCTTACATATATGTATAAAAAATAGGTAAAATTCAAAAATAGGTAAAATCAATATAAAGTGGTAGAAGTTAGGATGAGCGGGCAGCCCCGGTGGCTCAGCGGTTTAGCGCCTGCCTTCAGCCCAGAGCGTGATCCTGGAGACCCGGGGTTGAGTCCCATGTCAGGCTCCCTGCATGAAGACTGCTTCTCCCTCTGCCTGTGTCTCTGCCTCTCTCTCTCTCTCTGTGTGTCTGTCATGAATAAATAAATAAAATCTTAAAAAAAAAAGTTAGGATGAGTTGAGGAAAAGGGATGATGAATGAAAGGGGATATAAGGTGGAGGAGCTTCGGGGATGCTGGTAATGTTTTATTTTCTGATCTGGGTGGTTTCCATGGATATGTTCACTTTGTGATTATTTGCAAAGCTAGACACTTTGAATCTGTACACTTTTGTGCAAATTTTGCATTAAGAAAAAAAGTCTATTAAATTAAAATTTGTTTTCATTTTGGAAGGATTACTCTGGCTGTTTGGTGAAGAGTAGATTAGGGAGCAGATAAGAATGGATACAAGATGGCCAATTAATTCGCTAGTAAATATTTCAGGCAAGAGATAATGGAGATTTGAGCTTGGATGGTGATGAAAGAAAAATGGAGGCCTGAACAGCCTGGAGAAATAGGTAATAGAAGAAATTGGTGGGAATAGGTTATAGACTGAAAATGAGAGTAGGGACAGGATTTGTCAAGGAAGGTATCTGGCTTGCATAAATGTATGAAACATTCTGGCAATCACTAGAATAGGGAATCTGGGTGGAGAATTTTTTAATGGCAGCTTTATTGAGATATAATTTGCATCCCATAAAATTCACCCCTTAGAGTATGCAATTCAGTTATGTATAGTATTTATAGACATGCTCAACCATTGCCACTATCTAAATTTGAGAATCTTTTCACTATCCGAAAAAGAGACTCTGTATCACTCACCATTGTGCCATCTCCCACTCCCAGCATCTACTAATCTACTTTCCATCTCTATGAATTTGCCTATTCTGGACACATCATATAAATGGAATCATACAATATGTGATCTTTTGTGACTGGCTTTCTTCACTTAGCCTAACATTTTTGATGTTCATCCATGTTATATACCATGCTATCAATATCCCATTCTTTTCTGTGGCTGAGTAACATTCCATGAACTGGATATAGTCTATTTTATTTACCCATCAGTTTATGGACATTTGAGTTATTTTCACCTTTTGATTACAATGGATAATGCTGCTATAAATGTTAGTATACAAAGTTTTGTGTGGAAATATATTTTCATTTCCTTAGGGTATAAACCTGGGAGTGGAATTGCTGAGTCGTATGGTAATTCTATGTTTAATATTTTGAAGAACTGTACAACTGTTTCCAAAGCTCCTGCACCATTTTACAGTTCCACAAACAATGACTGAGGGTTCCAGTTTCTCCACATCCTTGTCAATACTTGTATGGCCTGTCTAAAAAAAAGACTATCTTTGCTCCTTTGTCAAAGATAAATTGACTATATTTATGTGAGTCTATTTCTGGGCTCTCTGTCTCTTCAACTGATTTATACTATTTTTACTATGTAAATCTTGAAGTTAGGTAGTATCAGTCCTTCAATTTTGTTCTTTAATATTGTGTTGGCTATTTTGGGTCTTTTTCCTTTCCACATAAACTTTAGAATCAGTTTGCATATACCCACAAAATAACTTATTAGGATTTTGAGGTTTCATTAAAGCTACATATTAATTGGAAAGAACTGATATCTTGACAATATTGAGTCTTCCTATCCATGAATATGGAATACCTCTACATTTATATAGTACTTCTTTGATTTTGTTTGTCAGGGTTTTGTAGTCTTTCCCATATAGATCTTGCACATATTTTGTTAGATTTATACCTAATTATTTCTTTCTCTCTTTTTTTTTTTTTTGGTGCTAATGTAAATTGTGTGTTTTTAATTTCAAATTCTTTTTTTTTTATTTATTTATGATAGTCACAGAGAGAGAGAGAGAGAGGCAGAGACACAGGCAGAGGGAGAAGCAGGCTCATGCACCGGGAGGCCGATGTGGGATTCGATCCCGGGTCTCCAGGATCGCACCCTGGGCCAAAGGCAGGCGCCAAACCGCTGCACCACCCAGGGATCCCCTTAATTTCAAATTCTAATTACTCATTGCTGGCAAATAGAAAAGTCAGTTGACTTCTATATATTACATTTGCATCCTGCTACCTTCTATAATCTCTTATTAGTTCCAGGAATTTTTTTTTTGTGCATGTGATTCTTTGGGATTTTCTACATAAGCAAATCATGTCATCTGTAAACAAAGACAGTATTAATTCTTCCTTCCCACTCTGTATACCTTTAATTTCCTTTTCTTGTCATATTGCATTAGACAGAACTTCCAGTATGATGTTGAAAAGGAGTGCTTAGAGGAGACATCTTTGCCTTGTTTTTATTTGTTTTTTAATATGTCATGCGCATTTTATGTTCCTGTATTCCTCTATTACTGCTTTCTTATGTTAAATCAATATTTTCTTGTGTATCATCTCAATTACCTTGTTTTATTTACTTATATATTTTTTAGTTATTTCCTTAGTGCTTGCCCTGGAGATTATAATGAACGCTTTAAAAATCTTGTTTGGAATAATGCCAACTTAATTTCAATAATATACAAAAAAATTGTTCCAATATTCCTCTATTTCTTCCCCCTTCTTTGTATTATTATTGTCATACAAATTATATCTTTATATATTATGATCCCATCAACACATTTCCATAATTATTGCTTTATGCAATTGTCTTTTAAGTCCCATATAAGAAAAAAAATAGTTGCAAGTGTATTATTAATCTTTTATATTTATCTGTGCAGTCACCCTTTCCAGTTCTCTTTATTTCATCTTGTCAACTTAAGCTGCTGTCTAATGTCCTTTTATTTCAGCCTGAAGAACTCTTTGTATTATATCTAGTAAGGCAAGTCTGGTGGCAACATTTTCTTAATTGCAAATGCCTTCATTGTTAAAGAAATTTTTGCTGGAATTAGAATTCTTAGTTGACAGTCTTTTTCTTTGAGTACTTTGAATATGTTATCCTACTGCCTTCTGGCTTCTAGGGTTTCTGATGAGAAAATTGCTATTAATCTCATGGAGTCTCCCTCCTATAATAAAAATTACATCTTTTGTATCTTTTTTGCTGCTTTCAAGATATTATTTTTCCTTTGTCCTTTAACTGTTTGATTACAATGTTTCTAGGTATGGATCCCTTTGAGTTTATCTTACTTGAAGTTGGTTGAGCTTTATAGATGTGTAGATTAATGTGGGTTTTTTTCATCAAATTAGAAAGTTTTTGACCATTGTTTCTTCAAATATTCTTTATGCTTTTCTCTCTCTTTTTCTGGGACTCCCATTATGTGTACTTTGCTGTATTTGATGATGTTTCACAGGTCCCTGAGATGCTGTTCATTTTTCTTCATTCTTTTTCTTTCTGTTCCTCAGACTGGATAATCTCAAAGACCTATCTTCAAGTTCACTCATTTTTTTTCTGCTGCTTACACAAATCTGCTGTTGAGACACTCTAGTAAATAATTCATTTTCAGTAATAGTTTTGAACTCCGAAATTTCTGTTTGGTTCTTTTGTTGTAATCTCTGCCCCTTTTATTCATATTCTCTATTTATTTTTTTTTAAATTTTTATTTATTTATGATAGTCACACAGAGAGAGAGAGGCAGAGACATAGGCAGAGGGAGAAGCAGGCTCCATGCACCGGGAGCCCGACGTGGGATTCAATCCCAGGTCTCCAGGATCGCGCCCTGGGCCAAAGGTAGGCACTAAACCGCTGAGCCACCCAGGGTTCCCCATATTCTCTATTTAGCAAGACATTATTCTCTTTTTTTTCACCTCCACTTTTGGCTGGGAGCCTCAGCATTCAAGCTTCTTTCTTTTTTATTTTATTTATTTTATTTTTTTTATTGGAGTTCAATTTGCCAACATATAGCATAACATCCAGTGCTCATCCCATCAAGTGCCCCCTTCAGTGCCCATCACCCAGTCACCCCAACCCCCACCCACCTCCCTTTCCACTACCCCTTGTTCGTTTCCCAGAGTTAGGTGTCTCTCATGTTTTGTCACCCTCACTGATATTTTCACTCATTTTCTCTCCTTTCCCTTCATTCCCTTTCATTAATTTTTATATTCCCCAAATGAATGAGACCATATAATGTTTGTCCTTCTCCAATTGACTTATTTCACTCAGCATAATACCCTTCAGTTCCATCCACATCAAAGCAAATGGTGGGTATTTGTCGTTTCTAATGGCTGAGTAATATTCCATCGTATACATATACCACATCTTCTTTATCCATTCATCTTTCGGTGGACACCGAGGCTCCTTCCACAGTTTGACTATTGTGGACAATGCTCCTATAAACATTGGGGTGCAGGTGTCCCAGCATTTCACTACATCTGTGTCTTTGGGGTAAATTCCCAGCAGTGCAATTGCTGGGTCATAGGGCACATCTATTTTTAACTCTTTGAGGAACCTCCACACAGTTTTCCAGAGTGGCTGCACCAGTTCACATTCCCACCAACAGAGCAAGAGGGTTCCCCTTTCTCCACATCCTCTCCAACATTTGTTGTTTCCTGCCTTGTTAATTTTCACCATTCTCAGTGGTGTGAGGTGGTATCTCATTGTGGTTTTGATTTGTATTTCCCTGATGGCAAGTGATGTGGAGCATTTTCTCATGTGCTTGTTGGCCATGTCTATGGCAAGACATTATTCTCATACTTACCTTTTGCTCTTTAGGTATGGCTTCCTTTAGCCTCGAATATATATATAATAGCTGATTTAAAGTCTTTGTGTAGTAGGTCAATATATGAAGTCCCTCAATAACAGTTTCTATTGACTGACTGCTTTTTTCCTCTGTGCATGAGCTATGATTTCCTGTTTCTTTATGTGTTATGTTTTTTTCCCTAAAATTGGATATTTTAAATAAATATAATGTGGAAACTCTGGAAATCAAATCCTTCCTTCCCCAGAGTGTATTGTTTTTGTTGTTTGTTTGTTTAATGACTCTCCTGAACCAATTATATAAAGTCTGTATTCTTTGTTGTGTACTATGACTGAAATCTTTGCTCAGTTAGCTTAGTAGTCAGCTAATGTTTGGACAGAGATTTCCTTAAATATTTGAACCCATAAGTCCTCCACTCTTGGCCAAAGTGCTGTGTGTGGGTTTTGAGGCACAACTTCAATGTTCTAGCAATTTAAAACTCTGTCTGAGCCTTTACTTCCTGCTTTTATAGAGCTTCAAGGTCAGAAAGAGGTAAGACATTAGGGTCTTCTCAAGTCTTTCCTGAACATGTATGCAACCATGTGTATGCATGGGCTTTCTAGATTCCTGGAAATATGTCAGAGATTTTCAAGGCCCCCTGTAGACATCTAATTTCCTAGATTTTCCTTATAAGTTATTGGCTATACCCTTGATGATAGCCTCAATTGGTATCACTGCCTCAGGCAACTGTGCTATTAAATAATTGCCCCTTGATTGTTTTTGACAAACTTTTTGGAAATATGGTGTTCCTTGCTGAGTGGAGTCAGGTCAAATAAAAACAAACCCAATGGATGGAAGTTTTTTAGGGAGCTTCCAGCCAGGTCAAATAGTGATAACTCCCTGGGGATGGATCTTTTAGGGTAGCTCCACATCTGTGCTGCCCCTTCCAGTTGCTGCTAGGCTGATGGTTTTCACAGCTACTATGATTTTGAGGCTACTAGTTTTCAAAGACTACTGAAAAGCTGGGGAAATGATGTGCGTAAGTCGAATTAAAATGCCATGAAGCTCACTGTTCTTTCTGAGATTCAGCCATTTATCTGAAGTAAATTGTCTTTGAATTGTTATAAGCTTTGGATTAATTTTCAGAGTTCTGAAGTAATTGATTTTGACATTTTTTCCAATATTGTCATTGCTTTTATGGAGGACTAGATTTCTGAAGGTCTTTACTCCATCATTTCAGAAGTGCTTCCTGAGGTGCAGATTTGAGGGGAAAGGCAATGAGGTCAATTTTGGGTTAATTAAATCAAATTTGCCTTGAGGAAATATTCAGCAAACAGTTAAATATACACACTATTTAATAAATACAATTGTTAGCATTTATTTTTGGACTTCTGTTGAGGAGGATTGATTTATCATATTTCTCAGTCCATTGCATGTTAACATCATTGGTTCATGCAGAGTCCATCTTTAGTATGTGTGTATGCATGAATGTACATGTGTATGTATATATATATATATATATTTCATTCTTCTTCTCCCTCCATAGGAAATTATTCTAATGTGTTTAATATATGTCTTTTAGTTCATTAGGTGTTCTCCCAAAATGTGTATTTGTTTTGTGTTCATGTTTTGTGTATAATCAAAAAATATTGTGTCACACACACACACACACACACCCCTGAGGGGCTCTTGAACTTGGCTGTACTTTGCAATAACCAGTGTTATTTTAATCTGACACCTAATTTGTAGCCCATATAGAAAAATCAGATTCTGCTGGGGTTAAGATCCAGGCATCACAAATTTTAAATTATCACAGAGGGGTGCCTGGGGGGCTCAGTCAATTAAGGGTTTGACTCTTGATATTAGGTTCATGAGTTCAAGCCCTGTATTGGGCTCCACACTGGGTATGGAGCCTACTTTTAAAAAATTACCCCAGATGATCCCAATATGCAACCAAGTGTGAAAACAAGTGATATATAGCATCCCTTTTTTCAGTTTATAAACCCAGCAATATATTTTTAAGATCTGTTCATATCTCTGCATGTGTATCCAGTCCAGAGATCAGCAAACTTTTTTTGTAAAGGGTTAGATATTAAATATTTTCAACTTTGCAAGCCATTTATTCTCTGTTGTAGCCCAACTCTGCTGCTGTAGTATGAAAATAGCCATAGACAAGGCATAAACAAAATGGACATGGTCATGTTCCAATAAAATTTTATTTACAAAAAAATCCAAAATAAACAGGAGGTGGGCTATGCTTGGTACATGAGCCATATAACTTGTTGACCCCTGATCTAGTTCTTTGTTTTCAACTATTGGGCATCTCCATGGAATATATCTATTACACTTTTCCTATTCTTCCTTCTAGTTAGAGACTAGTTTGCATCTAACTCTTCACTACCACAAGGAATATTGAAATAAATATGTATCTGTCTGTGTATCCATATCCTTTGGCCCCATATCAACAATTTATTTGGGAATTGCTGGACCACGTGGCATAAGGACAGTTACTTTGATCATATACTTCTATGTCTCTTCAAAATGTACCAGGCTGCAGTTTCACCATTAGAGCATAAGGATTCCTAGATCTTTACATCCACGTACCACTCAGAATTATTTCACTATCTAAATTTTGCCAGTTTAATAGTTTACTTCACATATCTGATTTTTTATTTGTTTATCTTGTTAATATCTGTCTCATAAAACTCTATGCATGCTCCATGAGGGCAGTGATCTTGTCTAGTTTTGCTTACTATTCTATTCTAGCACCTAGCACAAACCTGGTCCATAGTAGGTGTTCCATAAATAGTCGTGAAATAGTCGTGGATATGTGAGCACCTCTCTGTTATCTGTACAAAAATACTTGGTTCTTCATTAACAGGTTTGAGCTAGTGACCTGAGATGAATAAAGGAAACTTGGTTAGAGTTGCTGGATTCTTGACCTCAAGAGACTTAAGCCCTGGGAGAGAAGGCAAAAATATTCATTTATTCCATTTATTCATAGAATATTTTGAGCACTTATCATGTTATGTGCTAGACATTATGCACAATGGTGAGCAAGACAGACATAGCCCTGCCCTGTGATGGAGATGTCAGTGGGTTGAGCAAAAGATCATCATACAGTGAGAGGAATGTTACTGGGAAAGTATTGGATACTCTGGAGGCTCTTAGCAAGTGTCTCCTAATGTAATATAGCAGGAGTGAAGGAGGATGAGTATGGCAATTATACAAGATTACTCCTTATAAATGCCCAGAGTTCCCCTGGCAGTGGGATGTTGAAGGAATTCAGGGATTCATAGGAGAGAACAGTAATATTCTAGCAGCATCATACAAACGAGCTTAGATATGTCTTCAAGCTGTTTTGCAAATAGTGAAGTGATTTAAAGGAATTTAAGATAATTATGCTTAAATCTCACCCTTCCCCAATTATTCTATATTTGACCGTTAGAGAGGAATTGCTGGACTGGCTCCCTTTCACTTTATTGCTTGTGAAATAAATAGATATCCATGTTCTCAGAAACATAAAGGCTGCCTTACTTCTTTGGCCAATAGCTGATATGATCAGCAATGAATACAAAATCTTCACTAAACCATAACTGATCTCATGTAATTTTGAAGGTTTAACTGCTTTAAAAGAAATTCTGGATTGCTTGGAAAAATAGAGTTGAAATGTAATGGCTTCAATTTGCTTAATGAGTATTCCCTCCCCCTCCCCACTCCCACATACACACCCTGAAGAGTTTCACTGACTGTTATCAGAGATATAAAAGCTCCATAAAAATACACAATTTCCAAACAATTACTTCAGCTGTCCCTGTTTATTCTTCCTTCCCTTTCAACATCATTTATTTTCATCTCTCCCTCCCTATTTTCCCCCTTCTCCTTCCTCTAACAACCTTAGCAAGCAGGGACTGATAGATCTTTATTTTTTGCTTTATTTTATAGCTGGAAAAAAAAACCCGGGGGCATCTGGTCCATGCTTCACATTGTTAGAGACAAAGGTGAAGTCCAGAAGTTTGACCAATCTGTCCACAGTCTGGGCCCATTCTCAGTGGGGCGGGGGTGGTGCAAGGATCGGGACAAATATCAAAAAACAGTTCTGGTCAAGGAAGAGTTAGAAAAACAAAGACTGGCACAGAAGATTAAAAACAACAACAAAGAGCTACCCAGACACCAGTATTCTGTGAACTCTTTCTCTTGCTTATCGTTGATGGCTGCTCTAGAATAGGTTTTGAGCCCTACTATACTCAGAACACTGTGGTGAGTGTGGCTGAGCAGAGAAAGCACTGAAGTCTCCGTTACCACCCCTCCCTTCCAGCACCCATTCCATTTTTTACCCTTTTCTACCATGCTCTTTGATCTGGGAGGCGGCTCCCCCATGGACTACATCCCTACATGCTCTTACCTCAAGCTCTGGTTGGGTTTGGTCGATGGAAGGCACAGGTTGAGATAGGAGGACAGAATGAGAACACATGGAGGTATGACTCATGCTCTCTCCCTTCTCTGACAGGAGCTGAAATCTTCCATGACCACAGCTCCCACTGGATGGCCCCTCCCTTCTCCATGTGCCAGCCCCATAGGGTTCTATTTCTTTCCCATATTCTCTTCAGGCCTACAGATGGTAAAGGCTTCCTGCTGTGTTAATCTCTGGGTGCCTCAATATCCTTATTTGTTCTCATAGGGCAGTAGGTGGTCCCTTCATTAAAGTCTCTTCATTTGAATCTTATGAGTTGGATTTTGTTTCCTGTTGGGATCCTGACTGATATGACGGTTCCCCTAGGTCATTCTTACAGTACTTTTGTGAACAGTACTAGGTGTAGGAGAGTACTGTGGAAATTTAAAGGAAGAAGAACAAAACATCTGATCTTACAGTCTCATTACAGAAATGAGACAAACAACACATAAGTCCCCAAACCCAATAAACAAGAGTAATATCAACCCCATATGTTCAGAGACAGGTGTAAGATGCACATAAGTAGGAAAGTGGGGGAGATAAACATGCTTCTCTGAATCTGTGTTCCTACCAGAGTGTGCCTTGCAAATGTCTGCTTGAGCTGTGAGCTCTCTCATCTGCAAGATGATTATAACATGATGTCACCCCAGAGGGACCTACATTTTTGCTTGCCAGTCTCTGGGGAAAGGTCTTGCTGCTTTGTGTTTCGCTTGGTGAAGGTAATGCTTCTTTATGGGAAAATCATCCCATTCTAAGGTATTTTATGTTTTCCTGTTTCTCTAAAGTCTGTCATTTCCTAAACAGCATGTATCTGTTTCCCTTTATAATGGCCCAGAGGAAATAGAAGTACATTCCATTTAAGAGAAGAAAAAATAACAGTTTTAACCCTATAAATATTTTGATGTTGTTGTTTTCTTAAGCAAGATAGTAAATCTCATGCATGATGGGCAAATGTCCCTCTCTCTATAGCTTGCCTGGGCATGTGCCCATGAGCTAAGAGCAATGGGAATCTTTGTAGGCTGAGACTACTACTCATCTAGTCTATATACTGTGGGATGAATATCTTAAGCCACTTGAAACCGGATGTATTTTCAGTCTTGTTTTAGCCACTATGCTAAACTGAAGCACAAAGGGCCTTTCATAATCTCTTCCCATTGGGGGTTTTTGGGGCTAAGGAAAACTCTTTTCTGTGACTTTGTTCTGGCCAGGGCCAGAAAAGCCCATTTTAATGGTACCCAGGGATATGCTATTAGCAATAACTCAAGAGAGCTGACAGGGCAAAGGCTCTCTTAAAGGCATCAGAGTTTTACCTCTTTTAAATTCTCTAAATAATATAAAAGAGAAAGAAACTTGGGAGGCCTGAAAGGTAGGGCCTCTCTTGTTACTGTATTGAAAACAAATTTAATCTAACTGTACTTCAGAATGCATTCCTTAATTGAACAAAAATATATTAAGTACTTACTATGTACCAGACACTAAGCAAGGTATGAGCTACATTTAAAATTAAAAAAAAATGGTCCTCAAGAAGTTTACAGCCTGGGAACTTAGCTGTTCACTACTATTTAAAGGCAATTGCAGATAGGGTGCCTCGGTGGCTCATCAGTTAAGTGATCAAGTCTTGATTTCAGCTCAGATCTCACTGTTATGAGATTGAGCCCTGCATCGGGCTGTGTGCTGGGTATGGAGCCTGCATAAGATTCTCGATCTCCCTCTGCTCCTCCCTCCACCCACTCATGCAAGCTCTCTCTCCCCAAAAATATAAATAAGTAAATAATAAAGGCAACCCTAGATAATAAATAAACTAATTAAAATAAAGACAATCCCAGATAACGAATAACCTTTATTGGATTTCTTTCTTTCTTTTTAGTGCAGAGGCAGATGGGCAGAGGAGAGAGAATTCCAAGCAGAGTCCATGCCCAGCATGGAGCTATCACAGGGCTCTATCTCACGACCCTGAGATCATGACCTGAGCTCTAATCAAGAGTCTGATGCTTAACTGACTGAGCCACCCAGGCGCCCCTGGACTTATTTCTTAAGTTGTTTCAACTTGTTTTATCATAGCCCATAATAGGTGACATTATACATTACAGTTTTATCTTCTTTATCTTAGTGAATCATGACAACCACTGTGAGGTTTAGTGTACCCTCCATTGTACAGGCATGGAAACCAAAATATTCCATCAATCAAAGATTTATTCTGCAATCACACAGCTGGGGCAAGTCAGGCCCCAGACTCCACTTGGAGAAAGGCTTCCTCCACGTTACTACTGCCTTGCACCTGCCTTTGTTACTCTTTTTTTTTTTTTTTTTGCATGTTAATCTTAGTGATCATCCACAAGACTTTAAGCTCCTGAAGGCTTGGTGTCATATATTTCTTTTAACTACTCAGAATATTTAACATAATGCCGAACATATTGTTAATCCATACGCGTTGGGTATATTGCCTTAGCAAGATTTAAGTTAAAATTTGAAAAAACTGACAAAATAGTTCAAACTCACCTCTCTAGGACCTACATATGCCACGGGGTGTTGGCCTTGACTTCTTCCTTTCCAAATGGCATTCTTCTGGATGGGTTTAATTTACTGTGGATTAGGATAATTGGGAGGGAATGAGACTATTACCTGGGAGACTTAATGGCTGAAGATCTTACTCAGACACTTCATTGGAAGTAAATGCATGAGTAAGTCTCGCGTGTCTTAACCAGGCCCTGGATTGCACTTGGGAGATTATGATTTTAATTTAACATATCCTGCCATACAGTGTGTGAAATATGCAGCCAGCAGTGATCACTGTGAGATGAAAGCCCAGTCATGTTTATTTTAAGAGACTTGCAGTCCTTTGCCAAAGCCAACATTCCAGGGCAATGAATAGCCTGAGTGAATCATTCAAAGTAGGTGAGAGGTCAGAAGCCTGAAGAAAAAAACTGAAAGCTGAAAGGTTTTCCTCAGTCAAATGGAAGTCATTTGAAAAGGCGTTTGTAAAGCAGAGGCTATTATGGAAACAGGTCTTTCTTTTTCAAGATGAATCTTCTGCAGGTGGATCCCAAAGACTTCTTCCTGGGCTTCTGCTAATTACTCCTGATGTTGCTCACCTTTCCTGGAAATTAGAGCAGAGGAATACTCTAGTTCCTGTCTCTGGCTCTGGACAATGGCCACATTGGGGAACAGAAAAGTAGCCACATCCTTGAGGGCAATGTAGACACATTCTCCATTAGAAACAGGTTGTCATACTGCCCATCTGACATGACTCTGGTAAGGGTCCAACAAACCTTTATAGCCACCTCTAGGTTCCTTCTGTATCAAGCATTATGGAATGCCAACAAGGGTCCAGGCATGACATTAAAGGTTGAGAATATGACAATTATCTATTGAATACCTTCTGCATAGCAAGTACTGATTAAATCTTCACTTATCCAATAATGTGGATATTTTAAATTCCCATTTTAATAGCTGAGGAAACTGAAGTTTATGGATGTGAAGTTTATGGATGTGAAGTTTATGGAGGTATTTAGTGTTCAAGACAAGATTCAAAGCTGAGAAGGATGGAAGAACTGCTTCTATTAGAATCCGTTCAATAGTTGGAATGAAAAGAATATGCAGTTCATTCTCTGGATCTATGAAATGCAGCTTCTATCCTTATATGAAAGACAAACACCAAACAATCCAATTTATGCTATTCACTAGGCCCTAGAGTATCAGGAAAGAAGATACCCTCTGGGATCCTAGCCTTAGGAGAAACCAAAAGAAAACAAATCACAAAAGATACCAAAGCTAGACCTAGTCCCTGTCCTCAGAGAATGAACAGGGTCTGAAGCTTGGGCAGCAGCTACATGCTAGGGATTGCACAATCTGTCCCATTTATCCCTTGACATATCCCTTGAGATAAAGTTGATGGCATTTCCAGAGGTCTCAGCTTTCAAATCAGGGCCTCTAGAAGGCAAACCCAACAGGCCATGTTAGATTTTCCCTGAGTTGTTTCATTTAGTAATTAGCCTTTGTCTTTGTGCACAGGAAGGGCCTGGCTAAGAGAGAATGGGCTCTGTATGATACACCAGGGCACCTCACCAAGACTGAGTGTGATAGAAAATTCTGGAGCAGGAACAGTTCAGGGAAAGCAGTTCCAAGGTGGAGGGCAATCCCTGGGCAGCAAGCAGGCTCCCTCTGAGCACTCGAGTATAAAGCTCGATGAGGAGGCTCATCATAAATTCACCAGAACTCCTCTTGAGGAGAGCAGCAGGGAGGCTGAGCAGTTGGGGAAGCATCTTTTTATAGGCTCCCATCTGGCTTTTAGTTGACTTTTGGTGGTGATAGGGTGTGTGTGGTGTGTGTGTGTGTGTGTGTGTAAACTTTTAAATAATATTTTGTCAGAGCCTTTACTTTCCCTTCCATTACAGTGGGTATGTTGGGGAACCTTGTACTAGAAGAGGCTTTTGAGAGGGTGCATTTTGCAGCAATGGTCTTAGCAAGTCCTGAGTGTGGATGTGGTCTTCAGCTAGTGATTCTCCAGGGAATCTGGGTGTTCCTTCTATTTGGGGGATTTGGCAACTTAACAGGGACCTCTATATGAAAGACTGATGTATATGTACATGCAGAAAGGGATTTGAGAAACATTTGGGAGTGGCTTTCCTCTGGTCCATTATCCCTTTGGTGGTACCTTCTGTCTCGCTTGGTTTCTCGTTTCCCTGACTGTCCCTCAGTTGTCTCTGTATGTGGTGACAACCTTTGTGATTTATTTTCCTTTTCTCTTACCTGGGCTCTGATTAAAGACGCTGCCTCAGTCATTTCCAACACACCCTCTCTGCTGCCTCTTCAGCCTGCCATAGGCTCTTCTCTGATGGGACCTATACATGGGATTTGTTCCAGCTCCCTATTCAGAAC
Organism: Canis lupus dingo; assembly: GCF_003254725.2. NCBI lineage: Eukaryota > Metazoa > Chordata > Mammalia > Carnivora > Canidae > Canis > Canis lupus. The sequence goes on from NC_064281.1 coordinate 39,306,697, forward strand.
TGAGGTGGACATTGGCAGGAAATAGATAGCAACTGTGATGAAGATTGAGCCAACAGTGGTTGATTTTTTTTTCTTTTTTTTTTTAATTTTTATTTATTTATGATAGTCACAGAGAGAGAGAGAGAGAGAGAGAGAGGCAGAGACACAGGCGGGAGAAGCAGGCTCCATGCACCGGGAGCCCGACGCAGGACTCGATCCCGGGTCTCCAGGATCGCGCCCTGGGCCAAAGGCAGGCGCCAAACCGCTGCGCCACCCAGGGATCCCCAGTGGTTGATTTTGTATAGTCTGGAGAACAGGGGAGAGGAGAACAGCCTTCTCTGGTACATGGCCCTGGAGGGGACCAATGAGCAGAGGCCATTGCTGGGTCCACAGGAAAGGAAAGTGAGGAGACAATGAGGCTGAACTTCTAGCCAACACAAGATATGCAGAGCTGTCTATAATCAGCACTCTTCCTTCTTAGAGAATTCTGCATTCTTTCTACAAGCAACACATGTATGTAAGCTGACCAATTATGAATTGAGAATTATTTATTTATATATTAGTTTAGTTTAGTTACCCCACAAACACACGTAACATTGACTACATTCCAGGCACTATCCTAAGGGCTTGGCAAATGCAAACTCATTTCATTCACTATAATCATAGGAAGTAGGTACCATTTTTATCTTCATTTTGCAGATGAGGAAACCAAGGCAGAGGTTAATTAAGTTGCCCAAGGCCACATTCTTAGTAAGTGGCAGAGCCAGATACAACCCTCCCCCAGAATTGTGTAGCTTGCTACGCTTACATTTTTGTTAGCATGTTAATGAGATAATGAATGAAGAACCTAGCACTATATAATATCATGTAAGAATAATAATTGTTTTTGTTGTTGTTATTAACTAGTGTTCTTACTCCTAGAGATACCTGCAGATGGCTTAAGGAACTGTGAAGAAACAGTTCCTGACTAGAAGCGCCAGTTTAAACCCTGGTTCTATTACTCAGTAGCTGTGGCAATAATTGGACATGTTACTTAATCTCTCTAGGCCTCAGTTTCTGAATTTATAAACTGGAGACGGTAACAGTCTTTACCTCATTGATTAGTGAATATTAAATAAGGTAATGTTTATATAGCTCTCAATGAAATGCCCAGTACAAAGTAAGTACCCAGTAAATATTTGTTGTTCACATTAGTACCTGTTGCAATTGAATTAAATTGCTTTCAATTCTTTGGAGTTTCTTTTCCTTTAGCCAATTAGTCACTTATTCCCGGAGACTTCCTGGTAATGTTGCCTCATATTTATTTACCAGTATGTTTCAAGCCTTGAGGGGAATTATGCCATTTAACTTTGAAGTTGATAGGACAGGTATTATCTCCCTGTTAAGAATATGGAAACTTAGGCCAGAGAGAAGAAATGAGTAGATCAAGTCTACACACAGTCATGGTAGATTTCCTGACTAATATTGATTGCAGTTCTCTAATAGCATAGTGCACATGTGTGCACGTGTGCTCACACACACATGCTTTCTTTTGGGCTCCTTAATTCTGTATCATCTAACCCAAATTCTTCAGTCCCTTCAGTCATTTTCTGTACTTGCTTCTTAGGGTGATGCAGAAGTAGGCTTCTGTAGACTGCTCTCCCCTCTTTCCTCTCCCATGCAGATTTAATGGTTTAATGCTTTGGGGACTCACCAAGTCTTGCTTTCCAGGGATGAGGGCTGAATCATCTTCTATTTTATATTTTCAGAGAGTGATAAAGGTATCAAGTAGGACTAGAGACTGCTTTATCAATGAATCTTTGTCAAGGCTGAGCCTAAACCATAGACTCCACATCTAATTTTTTGTGCAATAAATTTGGGCTAAAAATACTTTGGGTTGGTCTTTTACTTTTGGAGATAAACAGCAGAGGCATGAGGGCTAATGAATTTGGAAAAGGCTGGTTGAAGAGTGCCTTGATGGCCTTGGCCTTGTGCTGCACAGAAAGCTCCACCAGTGGTTTGGCTGTAAGATCCAACCAAGGACTCCTGGAGACTTGGGGGTCTGGGAGCAGAGGTGTTTCTGTTGCTTCTAGGAGGGCAGTTTGGTCTCCTTCCCATATGATTCCAGGTCAGGTTACATAGTTTTAGCCACAGGACATTCTCTTAAATTTTTCATGGCTAGACAGGTGCTGCCTAGAGAGGAGGTGCCATAAGGACCCTGCCATGTAGCAAGTCTGATGGCGTTGCTCTCTGCCCTTCATCTAATCCTTGACTTCTCATGCTGCCCTCCCCCACTTTCTGACCAGGACCCTCCCCAAAATACAAACCTTCTTCTAATCCCCAACCATAAATATTATTATTTCTCTGGATCTGGCTTTGTGTTTGCTAACCTGGTAAAGGAATTCTCATAAGGCTCTGAGGTGTCAATGACTATGGGTTTGTATGTTGCCCTCCTCATGTTAATCAGAGCTTTCTGGAAGTAGAACTTTAACCTGAAAGATTGAAGCTAAGGATGAAGTTTCTGGCACTGGTGCAGACCTTGGTGCCTCTCAAATTACACTATGCTTAGTCTTCTGCCCCCATAATAGGACCAACCCTGAATCTTTCTGTAAAGAGAGACACAAGCTCTTTTGATGAAAATCCTGGAGAGGTAGTAAAGTAGTGTGGTGGTTAAGAGTAAGGCTCTGGGAAGTGGAAATGCATCATACTTTTATTTATGTTTTCCAACCCGTTCTATCCTGGTGTGTGTGAGCACACATGTGCGCACACACACACATTCATTGTGTTCTGTGTTCTGTAACTTTCCTGTTTACTCAGACTTCACCCAGTGCTCAGCGAGGGGGACTTCTTGGCACAGGGAGAGGAAAATCTCCCTGTGAAGCCCACTGGCAAGCTTCTTTGCCAGTGAACATATTTGGTCATAGCAACACAGCCACATGGCTGGTCTACCATTGAGAGGATGCCTACTCCTGCATCAGTCCAAATTAAAACTCCCTCTAGCTCTGAGATTCTGTGAACTTTCCCACCTCCAACTTCTGCCAACAACTAACCCTCCTGGGTGATGCTGGCAATGGAATGTGGGAGGCACATGCTGCCATCCCTCTCCCTTCCCTTCAGTAGTGTCTGTAATAGGTGAGAGGAAGTCCAAGACCAAAAGCAACTTCAGCAGTAAGAGGTTTTGAAGTAGTAGTATTCCTTCCACAAGTAAACCCTGATTTGCAAAGGTAGCCTCACAATGAAAATCACTATGTCGAGGAGTGTTCTTTTTTAAAAAATTTATTCATGAAAGACAGAGAGAGAGAGGCAGAGACAAGAGGCAGAGGGAGAAGCAGGCTCCATGCAGGGAGCCCGATGTGGGACTCGATCCTGGGACCGTGGGATCACACCCTGCTGAGCCAAAGGCAGATGCTCAACCACTGAGCCACCCAGGGGTCCCTGGGGGAGTGTTCTTAAGGGTGAATCCTGTTCTTTTGAGGTGACAGGTAGGAAAGGCCACCAAGGACTCAGTAGTGACCCTTCTCTATGACGAAGGGGACAGAAGTCATGCATTCTCCTAGGGCTGTGACTTTGATGTTTATCTCTTGAAGGCTAGAAGAGATGGTAATATGGGGGAGGGATGGTTATCTACCATAAGCACCATGTGATGATCTGTCTAGAGGTCAAAGGAGGAATGTCCACATACTTTGTACCAAAAAAACTATGCCCCAGATGGCAGCATTAACATTCTATTAAACATCAGATTCTTGACAGAGGACATTCGAGTCTTTGCTTTCTGCCCCATACATTAGAACCTTCCCTCTGTATGCCCAGAGATGGGAGGTAAGGCCCAATACAGGGCCTCAAAGAAGGTAAAAAGGGGCACCTTAACCTTGTAGGTTACAAAGATGAAGAATTTAGGTCTAGCCCACTGCTAACCAGCTGTGTGACCTTGAGCTGGTCTTTTTTAAAAAATATTTTATTTATTTATTCATGATAAATGAAAGAGATGCAGAGACACAGGCAGAGGGAGAAGCAGGCTCCCCTCAGGGAGCCTGGTGTGGGACTCCATGTGGGACTCAATCTCTGAACTCCAGGATCACGCCCTGATCATGAAAGCAGAGCTTAACCTCTGAGCCATCCAGGCATCCCCTTTGAACTGGTCTTATGACCTCTCTGAGCCTTTCTTTCTTCATCTGAAAAATTATAATATAATTTCTACTTTGCAGGGGTAGAGTGAGGGTTAGATGAATGTCTTGGGTTGGGTTCTACAGAAGCAAAGATTGAGATAAGGATTCTGTGCAAATGATTTATTAAGGAAGTGTCCCTACGGGAGACAGTGGGACACAACATGGAGATGGGAAAGAAGCTAAGCAAGCCAGAGTCCCAGCCTCAAGTTGATCCTTCAGGGAACTCTGGAGAGTAAATTATACCTGAGAATTGACATAACTTGAAGTCAAGTTGAGCTTTCCTGTTCTAGCCATTGGCCAAGGGCCTCGGGGTAAAGGGTGGTGGCTAACATAAACTCCCAGGCATTTCTACTTCTCTGTGTCCAGGTTTGGTATGGGCTGTTAGAAGCCAAAGGACACTGTTTTACTATTTCTGTTACTGTTGATTTTGTCAGCTTCTGCAGATAAAGTTGGGGAAGAAATGAATAAATTCCACTTTGAGGTGTGCTGCACAGCTTGAAACTAACACAAAATTAGATCTTGCATTAATTCCCAGTTATTTTATAGATGTCAGCTCTCTCTCATAATTTAAGGGTAAAGCATTTATCTTTTCTTTCTTCAATTTCCTTCCGTCCCATAACATAGCATACAGAAATGTTAAATAGGGGCTGTTTGGAAACTCTTTGTCTTTCGTGGGAGAGGAATTCATAGAAAAACTTGAAAGAATAAGAGTGCCCTGAGCAGAAAAATGACAGTGTCTGCTACAGTGGGAAAATATTCATGTAGGCCAGAGATTCGTTAGAGATTACCCAAAGGGATTACACTGATTTGCTCTCAACCAGGAACAGAATACCAGCTCATTCTCCCAGACTTTCAGAAAGAGTATGATCTTCAACTATCTGCAAGCGACCTCATACTGAAAGCCCAGACAAGCAAAGGAACATTTAGAGGAGGTTGTCTATGGGGAGGGCCATTCTTCTCCTCTGTTACATACTGTGTACTCTATCCTTGAACAGGAAAGAGAGTGAAAATCCTAACAAAAATACTAAGCTCAGGCCTTCCTAGAATCACCTTCACTGTGTAGTGCCCAATGCTCTTAAGTCCCACCAACCAAAGACCTCCAGGAACACACTCCTCACTGGCGGGCTAATTGCAGCAAGAGATAGCATGTAAGATGAATCCTGGCACGTCTTGGAAAGGGGGAGTGGGCCAAGGTTCCTTATTGGGAGTGAGTTTACTTTGAGCAATTCTCAGGAAGGACTAGAGCAGCAGGGTCCATTCTGGATTGGATGCTTTCAAGAAACAGAGGGGATTCAGTGTTTTGGTACCTTGATAGTTTTCATATAGAACAAACAAGGCAGCAGTTGTCATTGGTAAAGGAACAGCAGTCACTCATGTTAGTCAGAGAAGGAGGATGTTTAGTCATTTTTGTGATTGCTGAGTGGCTTTATCTTAATCTTGTTCCAAATATGATCATGGAGTGGCCTTGTCTCAGCATTGTTTATGTTAGTTGAGAACATCATGGTCTGGCTGCCAGCAGGTCCGTTTCTCACTTTCCCTGCTTGTCAGCAGGATGTCTTTCATCTTCTCAATGGCACACCCTATTTTTTTCTCATAAAAGTTGAAGCAGCCCTACTAAGTCTGTTCCTTCAGCAACAGCACAAATTCTAAGGAGCGTGTTAGCCCTTCTAGCACCTGGGAAATACCACAAAAGAACCATGGAAATTTCATTTAGAATTTAACCCCAAGAATAACGATTCCCCTTGAGGAATGATAATCTCTCTTCTTCATAATAGCAAGGTCTAGGCAATCCAGCCTACTTCTTTATTTCTTCTTCTGGCTTTTAGGATGCCCAGGGCCAAATTTGAAACACCTTCAAACACTGACTTTTACAGTTAGCACATTTGCATGCATTTTTCTCTCTAATCTCAATTTTCTATTTCTGTTTTACTATTTCTGTTGCTGTTGATATTGTCAGCTTCTTTAGATAAAGTTGGGGAAGAAATGAATAAATTCCACTTTGAGGTGTGCTGCACAGCTTGAAACTAACACAAAATTAGATCTTGCATTAGTTCCCAGTTATTTTATAGAGGTCAGCTGTCTCTCATAATTTAAGGCATCTATCTTTTCTTTCTTCAATTTCCTTCCGTCCCATGACAAAGCATAGAGAAATGTTAAATAGGTGCTGTTTGGAAACTCTTTGTCTTTCGTGGGAGATATTTTGAGAATTCTTGCAGGCAGACAGTAGAGGTCAGCGTGGAGCTGTGCATGATGGAATGGCTGCTCATAGACCTGGAAACTTAGCCCAGTGGGCCTGAAATAGCGTGGGGCTTAACCATTCAATTCACATGTGTATTCTTTTTGCTCTGGTCATTCAACAGACAGCACTTTGCTGTGGTTGCCTTCAGTGTCACTTTAGTAATATAACTGTTTAGAGGAGAGAAGGTGGCTTTTATATATTGTTTACCAAAAAAAAATTCCATTTTAAGCACTAAGGAACTCTGAAAAAAAATGGTTACAAAATGTGTTTACTTAAATATTGTGAAATGAGGATGGAAATTCGCAGTGCAGGGTATTTGTCATCTGCTCATGACTAGCAGATGGCCGCCTCCTCCTCCTCCTCCTTTGCGAGCTGAATGACTCACATCTCACAGGGTGTGCAAATTGAAATTTCGAAACTCTCCAGAGTAGAGGTGGCAGTGCCATGACTCGATGCAGGAGTGTGCCAGCCAGATGACTCTGCCAGCCAGCATGCTGGCAAAGACTTCACAAAATGTCTCTCATTGGAAAGCAAAGCGTTTGGATGTCTCTTTGCACGTGTTCAATACACCATTTCTGAAAGGATACAGAGTATGCTTCAGGCTGTGGGTGAGCCTGTGTGTGTGAAAGGGAACAGGTAGTTTGCAAGCCCAGAGCTCAGCAGTAATCACTTCTACTAAAGTGAATCATGAAGGATGGGCTCACCTGTTTTGGCTTGTCAGCTCTAGAATGGTGGCACGTCTGCCTCCAGCCACTGACAGAACAAAGTCTGAGTTATTATCACATGCTCCAATAAATGGAAGATTAAATAGAGTTTAAAGAGGTGCAAGTCATCTAAGTTCAAAGTTTTTCTTTTTTCTCTTTTGTTTAATTAAAAGGAATTCTGGATCTACTATGCTTAACCAAAAAATCAGGGCTGTATTTTAGGCAATTATATTTGTTTAAAAATATAGTTCTGCCAGCCAGGTGGACCCACTGCTAACTTGACTTTTAGCTCTAGATTCCACTTCCCTTTCTGTGGTGGCTAGTCACCAGAGATGCCCCCACTGCGATGAAATGCACCTCCTGGTATTCACAACTTTGTGTAGTCCCTTCCTTTTGAAGTCACAGGAAGTCTCACAGGTCCCTTGGGTCTCTTGGAGCACTCACTATGAAGAATGCCAGCTGCCATGTAAGAAGTCAGCCTACCTCAATGCCACAAAGCTTTGCAGTAGCTCAAGTGTCCACATGAAAAGGCTATCTGGAAAGAGAAATGCCTGGCAAGCCCCTAGCTGTTTCAGGCATCCCAGCTGATAAGCTAGACATGTGACTAAAGAAGCCATCTTGGACATCCAGCCCAGTTGGGCTTTCTGATGACTCCGGGCACCATCTGACTTCAATGCTCTGAGATAATTCAAAACCACCTAGCTAAGCTCAGTCAACCCACAGGACCATGAGAGATAACAAGAAATTGTTTCAAGCTTTCAAGTTTTTGTGTGTTTTTTTGCACAGCAATAGATAACCTGAATACTTCATATTGGGGGGGGGAGAAGGAGAGGAGGAGGTGGGGGGAGAGAGATATCAGGTGGCTAGCAGTAACTGAATAGGTAGATTGTTAAAAATCAACAGTTGGAGGCACTTGTGATATAGCCTGAGCCTCCAATATTTTCTAAGGGATTTAAGACACTAGTGATGTGATGAACATATACTCATGAGTATGTATAATACAGTGAAAAGAGAAACAGAATGCCCTTTAGGGTTGCATGAGATGGTGACATATTCTGTGGAGCTAAGAAGTAGGAGAGAACTTGGAAGTCATTTAATACAAGAGTAGAATTGTTAGCCTTGAGGGCCCTATTCTTTATTCGTTATTGGGTATCTAGACATCTGAAATGTACAGATAAATGAAAGATGGACTACAATGTCCTGGCAAATTATTCAGAATAATGAAGAAAGGATGTTATCAGAGAAGATTAAAGGCTCTGAATTAGGAGAGCCTATCTAAACAATGGTTGGCGGGAATGGCAGCATATGAGGATGTCGGTGACAAAGAGAGAGGTATATCTTAGTTATTATAGGATTGGTTTAGAGCCAATGAGAGAGGAACAAAAAAGGGGACGAACAGTGGACTCAAGAGAAAGAGACAGGTTCACGATGTATAAATAATAAGATCTTTAGATTAAAGTCCTTTCAGTTAACCACAACCACTGCATTTAAGCAAGCAAAGTTTGGCATAGCAGAAAGAATACCAATATGCAAATTGTTGAGGTCTTTGTTCAGCTACTAATAGGCAGTATAAATTTGGCAATTCATTTATCCTCTCTGGGTCTCAGGAAGGTATGCTGTAACTTATAAAAGACTCTACAAAGCCAAAATATTCTATCAGCTATAATAAAAGGAGTAGTATTTTATGAAATCTACGCTGCTTTTCAACTATGAAATCTTACAGCTCTAAACCATAAAAACAGGCGATAATTTTAAAATTTATAAATTAGGCTTATGGACTGAAGATGTGTGTAACAAACTTTGAGATTTTATGTAATAAAATATAGAAAAAGTTGAGTTAAGGGCAAGGCTTTTTTGTTTTATTTCTTTATGTATCCCAAGTATCTAGAACAATGCCAACATGTGGCAGGCACTAATAAAAATATTTGTGACATACAGTAGAATATTATTCAGCCAAAAAAACATGAGGAAAACCTACTATTTGCAACAACATGGATGGAACTTGAAAGCATTCTGCTAAGTGAGATAAGTCAGACAGAAAAAGACAAAGACTATATGAGCTCACTTATATGTGAAATCTAAAAAGAAAACTCATAGAAAAAGAGATCAGACTTGTGATTGTGGTTAGCAGAAGTAAGGGTGGGGAGTGAGGAAATTGGAGGAAGGGTGTCAAAAGGTACAAACTTCCAGTTATAAGATAAATAAGTACAAGGGATGTAACGTACAACATGATGACTATAACATTGCTGTGTGATATATAAGACAGTTGTTACAGGAATAAATCCTAAGGGTTCTTATCACAAGGACCATTTTTTTCTTTCTTTTCTTTTTATTGTATCTATATAAGAATATGTATGTTAGTTGAATCTACTGTGGTGATCATTTTACAATATATATAAATCAAACCATAATGCTGTATACCTTAAACTTACACAGTGATGTATGTCAATTATTTCTCAATCGAACTGAGAAAAAATATTTGTGGACTGACTGAATGTGCTATTCCTGAAAAACCTAAATCAGAATGGCCTAAAAAGTAGATACAGCAACTGTAACTCTATCCTTATCTCTTATTTTTACAAAAATTTCTCAGTTCTATTGAAACAAACACTGATATCCAAATCTCTAAACAGTGTGTAGTTTTGCCTCTCTTCTTTATTTTAAAGATAAATATAGAAACATATATTTTCCCCAACAAATGTTAACTTATTAATTTAGGACTTTTTATTTTAAACTTTTTATTAAGAAAAATTTGTGTGTGTACTGGTTGTTTGTTGTTGTTGTTGTTGTTGTTGGGTTGTTGGTTTTTTTTAGGAGGGAGGGAATGAGAGAATCTTAAGCAGGCTCCATGCCCAAAATGGAGCCTGATTTGGGGCTTGATCTCATGATCCTGAGATCATGACCTGAGCTGAAATCGAAAGTTGGATGCTTAACCAACTGAGCCACCCAGGCACCCCAAGAAAAATTTCAAACACATAAAGTAAATGAAATACCCATCAACCAAGTTCAGCAATTATCAACATTCTATAACTCTAGTTTCATTTATACCTCTGGCATTTCTTTTTCCACTAGATTATATATGATTATTTTTTAAAATAGATTTTTCTACATCTAACAAAACTTACCATTCCATTTATCTCATCCTAGTATACCCATTTGCAGGTGTTTTAATTTCCCAATTTTTAAGTGAATTACTAAGTTGCAAAGAACTTCCCCAGGGCACTATTTCTTCTGATTCTGGATGCAGTAAAATTGCAACAAAAATTTTAGAAATGTTCTCTGGATGCAGTCACTTGTACCTAGCATTTCATAGCTGTTCTGTTTGGAAAAGGTCCATATCAGTCAGATTTCTTGATTGTAAACATGAGAATTCGCCATAGATGGTTATGCAACAAACTTACATCTAACAGATATGAGGTGTTTCAATAGCCCTCTGAGAGGAACAAGGCTTGAAGATAAATGGGTAGGAACAATAGTCAAATGGCACTTCAAGATGTCTTCAGGAAGGCCTCCAACTGTTGTTGCCACTGGGCACAAACACTACAGATTGCCCCTTTGATCGGGGGCAATGGATGCTGAACTGCTGCTGTCATTGTCTCTGAGAGCCATGCCTCTGCCATTATCTTTTTCAGAGAATTGCTTCCACCATTTCTACCCCTTATGTTTGTCTCCTTTATTTATTTTTTTTTGTTTTGTTTTTTTTGTTTTTTTTGTTTTTTTTTGTTTGTCTCCTTTAAACTGAAATCTCATATGGTGCACTTCATTAGCTGTCCGAGAGAGGTGTTTACAGCCTAGCTTCAGGAAAGGCTGGGAGAGTGAATTTCGTGCTTCTATGTTGGAAAAACAGGACCTATAAGAGGGCCATTCCCCAAATTTAAGTGTTCAAAAGTTCTGGACAGTCACAAGTTGGGACATGTGTTTATTAAAGTATCCTTAAATCTAAAATGGTTGGTAAAGGAAGATATAGCTGATATTTTTTGCCTACGTGCTATGAATAATTTGTTAATTTCTTCTCCAGTTTAAAACAAAAACACAACTTTTTTAGCTTAAAAAATCATATATACCACTTTCTTCTGCTTTACTGTCTTCTCTCTTCTGGATTATCTCTAGAATCTTCAAACCTCTCTATCAATTTAAAGGTCTTCACCATGTAGCAGCATTTCCTTTTTTTCTTGGTTTTCCCCATCCTACCACCTTAGAGTGTTTCTAAAATAGTTTGCATTCTAAGCCATTCTTTGGTGCAATAGTTTCCTTGCTCTGCAATTTTCTCTTTGAAAAAGTTTTCTAAAGCAGATATGCTTTCCTTGATAAGGAGGATACATCTCAAGTACTATAAAAAGATGATGTAAACTGATGCACACTAACTCACTCCCCAAGAATTTTACAATTATAGGCATGTTGAGATACTTTTTATAAGTGAATATAGTGAGCCATCTACTATTAAAAAAAGGAAAGAAAAAAAGGCAGACTAAGGAGATAAGACATTCACTCATCTAGACTTATAAAGATATTGCAGGACATTTATAATTCATATCAAACCTCTTTAGTTTGACCTGCACGATCCATCATGTCCCTTTCTGCTACTTACTGAAAGATCGTCCTTGCTCTTTCAAATGAAATTTGGATAATTTTCCTTCCAAACAACAGAAAGAAAGGGCTTTACATTATGTAAAGAAATACTGAAATGTGTTCATTACACATTACCTAGAATAATAAAATAAACATACCAAAAGGTTACTCTAGAAAATGATTCTGTATATAAAATAACTTATGCTAGCCATCCCTTGAGGGACACAAACAATGAAACCAGCACAAAAACATTTCTCTCGCAATTGCTTATTCTTCTCTGTAGTACTGAAATACCAAACTCAGTTACTTACATAATAATCACTAGTACAGTCATTTTAAATGTTTGAAAGATTTCAATTGTCCTTTCTTCCTTTAGGAAACATCATTTAATAGTCAATTCAGTGAAAATATACTACCCAAATGTTTGATGGCTGGGATTACAATCAGCCATTTGCCAGAGTCTGTTTTATACTGCTTAGATTTTTTTTAAGAGGGTGGGTTCTTTTCATTTTGTTTATCATCACTGAATGCAAATGAAACATTTAGGAGATGGAAGCCAAACTGAATGTCAATGTGAAATATGAATAAGGCCAACTTTATTCTGATTAATCAGCTTCTGGACTTGACTAAAACCCAATTTCATAGCAGTTAAGGGTTTGAATATTTTGCAGTCTTCATTGCTAGCTTAAAGAAAAATGTATTAAAATAGTATGCTTTTCCATTAAAATGTTAAAGGCTTACTCTGAAACAAAAAACAATATTCGTATCCAATAAACACTGACAGAGGTAAGAAAGAAAAAAGCAAGAAACATTTGAAATGAAGTTTTTACTAGTTTTCTATTGCTGTGGAACAAATTACCACAAATTTAGAAGCTTAAAACGGTATGCATTTATTATCTTATAGCTTCCATAAGTCAGGAGTCTGGTCACCATTTATCTGGGTCTTCTGCTCAGGGTCTGACAAGGCTACAGTCAAGGTGTCAGCCAGACTATATTCTCATCAGAGGCCTGACTAGGGAAGGTTATGCTTCCAAGTTCCCTTAGGTTGTTGGAAGGATTCATTTCCTTGTGGCTATAGGACTCATGGCAGCTTTCTTTTTCAAGGTCATCAGGAGAATGGAAAGCAAGTCTGTTCAGAAGCTTATATATAAATTGCAATGTAATTATGGAAGAGAGATCTCATAATATTTGCCATATTTTGCTGGTTAGAAGCAAGTTCTGCCTTCACTCAAGGGGAGGGTATTATATGAGGTGAACATGGAGGCCATCTTAGAATTCTATCTACTACACAACTGAAACAGTATTTTGACAATTGTCAATGAAAATCAAGACAGTTTACCAGACAGAGCACCCTTTGATTAACATGGTTTTTGGTATTTATAACTATAAGATTAATAACCACAAGATTCTGAAGTATTTCAAGGATTTACAGGAAACATGTTGAAAGATTCTCTTGGCTATGCAAAACATAGCAGAGTACACTGCACTGTTGTGGCCCTGACCAGTTTTCAGTTCCAGCCATAGATGGGCTTTGTGAATCCACCCTGTCCACAGTGTATAGGGGCATACCTGAATACCACAAGCACAGACGATCCTGTTTGTGGTACCACTGATAAATTATCCCTACTCAAGTGAAAGGGAATTGTGACCCTAGAAAGACCACAGAGTCTGGTCCAGCCACTACAAGCACAGTCTTCTTTGAATATCAGCAGTGGGTTTAGTCATCTCAAGAGGAGAATTAAACCAAAATAAGGTTAAACGTTCTTTATGTGGGGAAAAAAATAACCTGGTAAATAGTAAATGGAAATTAAAGGCTACAGTTCCTCCTTTTGAAAGCATACTTGTGCTGCAGGTCTTAAAAATTCTGTATTCTGTAGACATTATCTTTAGTATGTGTTTATGTATAGAAACAAGATTATAGACCCAAACTGGTGTGGGAATTGAGGATAATATTAACTTTATGTATTTTCTATATTGTGGGAAGAAGAATTAAACTATATTCCTGTGTTAGTTGAATTCTCTAAGAAGTAGATGCTGAAATAAAATTGTGTTTGTGTGAGGGGGGTAGTAACTGGGGAGTAAACCTATGAGGAAACAGAATTTGTCAAGGAAGGTTGCATCTGACATAACTCCATATGACCCACAGAGGTTACAGAATCTGACCTTCAATTTAAAAAATCAAGAAGTCCTATGGCTTTGTAGTATCTTTATAGTATCCTTGTTTATAATGATGAGGACTATCTCAAAACCTCAGAGACTTATGCAAATTCTGAGCCTATCCACATCAACTCTTCATCTTAAGATGGGGATGAATCAAATCATCCTGTTGGTGTAGAATTTGACATTTTTGAGATAGCCCTGGTAGGTGGTCATATGAATCCTTTGCATGGCTAGGACACTAAGAGGTTGTAGACATTTGAATCTTTCTAACTAAATCCTCTAGGTCCACCTTGAATTACAAGCAGGGCAGTATTTTCTAGTGGTTTCTTTTCTTTTTCTAGTCCCTTCCATGTTGGAATTCACTATTATTTTCTTTATTATTCTAAACACTTTCCCAAGGATAATTCATCAACTGCCATGGTTTCAACCTATACATGTATTGCAGTGGTTCTCAACAAGGGGCTATTTTGCCTCTTAGGGTATATTTGGCAATATCTGAAGACATTTGGTTGCCATAACTGGGGAGATTCTACTGGTATGTAGAGTATAGAGACCAGGGATGCTGTTTTATATCCTACAATGCACAGGACAGTCTCACCACAAAGAATCATCCACTCCAAATTCTCACTAGTGTCAAGGTTAAGTAGCCCTGCTGTATAGGGACAACTTAAATTCCACATATCCTGCCGAGGTTTCACTTCCAAGATTTGCATGGCAAGATGAGGAATCTGTGACCTATTTTCTAAATAAAGTAAAGTAAAATAAAGTAAATAGCAACATCATCAAATGAAGAAATACTGGGGAGCAAAGCTGATGTAGCCATTAGACATGGTAGTCCCAGTGCCTGCCTAGGACCCACAATACTTTTAAGGGCCCACTAAAATGTTTTAATTGTAATTTGTCTTGAAATCAGAAGAAAAAAATGATAATAGTAAAAATGAATATATTCTAACGAATCAGCTGGGATTATATTTGTCTTTATACTAGCTCAGTGGTAAAACATAATTTTTTGGTTTTTCTTTTTTAATAAAGGAAGGGATCCATGAAAGCAAAAGTGTCTAGGGTTCACAAAAATCATAATACAGTCCTTTTAGGGAGAAGAAGGAGGCATAGGAAATTTGAAGAGTGGATAGTGTGAAATATCCGTATAGGCAGTGGAAAAGCCATTTTAGGAAAGAAATGTATGATTTTTGGTAAGCCTGCCAGATGTTATTAAGTGCCCATTTGGGGTTGGTATTCATCAATTTATAGACAAACCAATTTGTCTGATGGTGTAATTCTCTTGCAAAATTCAGCTGCATGGACATGGCACAAAGCCAGCAAATGTTTGGGATTTTCAGTGCTGACTATTTGGAGTAATGACAGAGAAGCAAAGGAGATAAGAGAATGTATACAATAATGAATGGAGGGAACTAAACTGGACAAGGGGTAAAAAAGTAACAGAATGGGGCCTCTGGATTGAGATGGAAAAGTCAATAAATTAGAGACTCCAGTCAGGTTGAACTGTAACCTGTGTGTTATGATGTGTCCAAATATCTACTTCTGCATATATCAAAAGTTAGACAATTTGACAATATAGATTAGTTACTCTGGGAATTGCCAGAGTGATTTTGTCAAACTTACCAATTTGTCAAGTTTTCTATTACAATGCAGACATTCTTAGAAAAGGAATAACCTATATTCTTTTTTGTTAGCACCTTAGCTTATAGCTAGTTGTGGTTGGATCTGATAGGGAATAGGCTTGAAGGTGGACCTAGGAAACAGGCCAATTCAAACTTAGATTTATTTGCCAAAAATCAATGCAACTTGCACAGTGGCCAACATGACAAAATTGCCAATTGCAGTATTATTGATTCACCAAAAAATTGTCTCTGTTTACTAGTATAAAATTTGTAGAAATTTATGTTGAATAAGACAGTTCACCAGACACTGAAGATTTTTTTAAGTTTTATTTTAGTTAATGTAGTTTAGCTTAAGTTTTACTTTTAGTTTGCTGTAGCCATTTTACCACAGCCATTTTGCAGTAGATTGCCAGTTTGATTCATCGAACCTCATTTTCTTGTGTTATTCACATGTCAGAAAATGAGCACTTTTCAACTGCCTATTAGGAGATAATTTTCCATGGATCTCTCATGTTTCTGCACATCATGTAAGCTAGATAAGCATTTAGTAAGCAAGATGAGACTGTCCTTTGTTCTGGACTATCCTTTCAAGGATATTTGTTTAGTGAATGGTATCTCCCTCCTAAGCAAAGGGCAGAAATGTTTACTTTCCATTTAAAAAGATTTGGGTTCCCTAAGCTCAGTATTCTTCTGTAATGCAACCCACTGTGTGTGTGGGTATCACTTGGCCCTCTACCCATTACCTTGTAGGAAATGGGCTCAGGAAACCTGCATAAAAATGCTGATATCTTAACTGCTGCTATTTCTTTGAGTAATAAATTGTCCTTCACTTCTGACCTAGAAGTCTTGTGTCTTCTACTGGCATCCATGAAACTGTATCAGACTAAATTGTTAGATTACGAGAGTGAAATCCCAGACACTTCTCAGTTCTTGACATGAACTAAGAAACCCTGTTTCTCAAGCAAACTATTCATTTTATGAAGTCAGTTAAAAAAATCTATGAATTAAACACAAAATACTAGGAGATGAATTTAAAATATGTCAGATAAGCAAATCCCTCTACCTTGGTTCTGAAATCCTTGATATTTGAGACATGTGCAACACTTGTAATTTGAAATATACAAATAATTCTCAATTTGAAAGGTCATATATACCCACAGTATTGAAAAACCTATAATACGTTAAATTTTATTTATGATGAAAGGCAATGGCAAAATAGCTACAGAAAAACTAAAACTAGACTCAAATCTGTGTGCCAGTAACCTAAACTGCACATAAATCTCCAAAAGCTGCTACAATCACCCCAGCCAATTTGAATCGCTATAAATGTAAATGGTTAAATCAATCAGGTTTTCAAATAATTTGTAAATTTGGCAAATTCTCATTTATTGACTTGACCTAAATAATGCAGGGGATAGGGGAAGAGGGTAGAGAAGCTAGGGACATGTGGGAAGACACCAAGGCAGACTTCCCCAACTGCATGGCTTAATCGATAACACCAGCCTGTAGCCAAGGGAATTTTCATAGACAGATAACATACACAGAATTAGTATCATTTGGCCTTTCTACATGAAACCTGGTACAAACTAATTTCACCATCAAATTGAAACAATCACATTTAGTAAAAGCTATAGTGATTAAGAGCTGAGGCTTTGCTGACCTCAGTTCAAGACCTCACTTTTACAATTTTGCCTAATCTCTCTAAGCCTCAATTTCCACATCTTGAAAGTAGAGATAATCATAGTACTTGTTTCTCAAGGATGTTGTAAGGATTAATTGAAATACACATTTAAATTGTTTAGCGTGACAGCTGCCACTTGGAAAGTGCTTAATAGTCCTAGTGTGAGATATTATTAGGAAATTTACTTTTTGAATTGGAATTTCAAAGCACCTTATCAAATAAACTTATTTCCTTTTGTGTTTTGGTAATTTTTCCTTTACACATTTGAGGGAACAGTCACAAAAATATAGCACTTTCTAAAGGGCTAGATTAATATTGGATGAGAATCATGTGTTTTAGAAAATCCATATACTGCATACCACTTTGCAAATGTTTAGGTTTTGGCAGCACAACAAACGGATTTTACAAAGACTGTCCTTTAATTATTAAACCTCTATGTATTAACAGGAAATCAATCCGTGTGGTATTTTTTGATCCATTTGCACTTAATTAATAAAAATATGGTGTTGTAAAAAGTATTTGATGTTCAAGCAGTTCTTTACCTCCCACTTTCTTTATAAGTTACCCTTTCCTTTTGGAAGCTCAGTTTTGGAAGTTGAGTGATATGGCAATTAATATTCACCTAAAATAAGTCTGCTTTGCTTTAAGTACTAAGTGCTGCAAAGCCAGGTAGATAACATGACTCAGTATCCCTGGAGATAGAAATTATTGTCTTTATGGTCATTACTGTCAAAGAGACAACAGTTGGAAGAAAGAAGACTGCCCTCTGATGAATCCTGCTACCTTTATCAAGCTAAAATTAGTCAAAATTGGGGCAGATCCAAGTGCTATTATTTCAATTAATTGAAATTATTATTGACTATAATTTATTGAGCACCCACTATGTGACAGGTGCAAGCTTATATTTACTTACTTAATTCTCACAACAACTCTATGATGTAATATTGCCAACTATTTTCTTTTAACAGATGAGAAAACAGGCTTAGACAGTTTAAAGAACTCACTCAGGATTATCCAGCTTGAAAGTGACAGAGCCAGATGTTGAACCTTGAACCCTGAGTCCATCACTTTATGCTTCAACTGGGCCTGATAAAACCTTGGTCTTAAATTATCAGCATTCTGGATACATCCCAGGACTGGCCTGAGTTAAATCAGGATCTAGTCAAGAAAAAAAGAAAGTGAAGACTCAGGGGAAAGGGAGAATAGCAAGATAATCTGGCATTATTCATACCTCTTTGGAGACATTATTTCAAATTTTTGGTTATAGACAGTTTCTTCTGATAACTAACCCTTTATCCAATGAATAGAATGAATGAGGGTGCTCCAAAGTCCTGCCACTGAGAGTTCTATTGAAGGAAGGTGAAGACCTAAAAAAGTTTCCTGGGTCTTGTTTCTAACATTGGGCATTTTAGAATGAAGTTACAGATACTTCAGAAGGTAAATAAACGCACATCGGGATTCAGTTTAGCTATGAGTGACAAAAAACCCTAATGAGCAGTAGCTTAAATCAATTAATATCAATTCTTTATAAACTCTTCCTAACTCATTCTATTAGGCCACTATTTACCCTGATACAAAAACTAGACTGAGATAATATTTCTAAAAAGAGAGAGAGAGAGGGACGCTTGGGTGGCTCAGTGGTTAAGTGCCTGCCTTCGGCCCAGGGAGTGATCCTGCGTCCCGGGATCGAGTCCCACATCGGGCTCCCTGCATTGAGCCTGCTTCTCTCTCTGCTTGTGTCTCTGCCTCTCTGTGTCTGTCATGTATAAATAAATAAAATCTTTAAAAAGGAGAGAGAGAACTACAGACCAATATTTATTATTAATATGAATGTAAAAAATCCTCAACAAAATATTTTTTTAAAGATTTATTTACTGATGAAAGACACACACACACAGAGAAGCAGAGACTTAGGCAGAGCGAGAAGCAGGCTCTTCACAGGAGTCCGACACAGGACTCCATCCCGGATCCCGGGATCACGACCTGAGCAAAGGCAGCCACCCAACCGCTGAGCCACCCAGGCGTCCCCCTCACCAAAATATTAACAGACTATCAATATATGAAAGAAGTATACACCATGATCAAGTGAGACTTATCCCAGGAATACATAGTTGGCTTACTATTTGAAATCAATTAACATAATAAACCATATCGATAGAATAAAAGCCAAAATCATATGATTATCTGAATAGACTGAGGAAAAAGCAGTTGATAAATTATAGTACTCTTTCACGATAAAAACACTCAGTGACCCAGGAATAGAAGGAGACTTCCTTAATCTGATAAAGTGCGTCTACAAACAACATTGTACTGAGGATTCTAGTCAGGACATTTAATCAGTAAAATAACAATAGACATCCAGATTGGAAAGGAAGAAGTAAAACTCTCTTTAATCACAGATGACATGCTTTTATAAATAGAAAATACTAAGCAATTCACTAAAAAAATTATTAAAGCTAATAACAAGTTCAACATATTGCAGGATACAAGATCACTATACAAAATTAATAGTGTTTCTATATATTTGTGGTGGAAAATCCAAACATAAAATTAAGAATACAACTTCATTTGTAGTAGCATCAAAAAGAATAACTTTAGCAATAAGTTAAGTGTAAAAGTTATGCCTGAAAACTACAAAATATGGTTGAAAGAAGTTTTTTAAAGTTCTGAATAAACAGAAAGATGTCCTATTTTCATGGATTAAAATACTTAATATTGTCAAGATGGCAATACTCTCCAAATTTATCTATAAATTAAATTCAATTTCTGTTGAATCTCAATAGACTTCTTTGTACAAATTGAAAAGCTGATCTGAAAATTGATAAGGAAACTCAAGAGACCAAAAATAGCCAAAACACTCTTGACAAAGAACAAAGTTGAAAGACTCACATTTGCCAATTTCAAAAGTTATCAGAAAGCTGTAGTAATCAAGACAGTGGTACTGACATAAGGATGGACATAAAGAACAATGGAACAGAATTTAAAGTCCAGAAATGAACCAATATATCTATAATCAGTTTATTTTGATTCGTGTGCCAAGACTATTCAGGAAAGAATAGTCTTTTCAATAGATGGTGGGGGACAAATGAGTAACCACATGCAAAAGAATGAATTTGGATCTCTTTTTTTATACCTTATTTAAATATTAATTCAAAATGGATCATGCTGTAAATTTGGGACCTAAAACCATGAACCTCTTAGAAAAAAATGTAGGGGTAAATCTTCCTGACCTTGAATTTAGCAAAGCCTTCTTAGATCTGACATCAAAAGCACAAGAAACCAGGGGAAAAAATAGGTAGACTGGACTTCATAAAAATTAAAAAGGGTTTCTTTTTTGCTTCAAAGGACACCATCAAGGAAGAGAAAAGACAAACCATGAAATATTTGTAAATAATATATCTCATAAGGGACTTGTATCTACAATATATAAGGAAGATTTACAATTAAACAATAAAAAGCAAAATAATTGAATTTAAAAATGGGCAAAAGATCTGAATAGATGTTCTTCCAAAGAAGATATAGAAATGGCTAACAAACACATGGTCAATATCACTAATCTTCAGGATAATCCAAATCAAAACCACAATGAGATACAATTTCACACTCATTAGGATAGGTATAACATTTTCATATGAAAAATAACAAATGTTAGTGAGGATGTGGAAAAATTGGGCCTTGCATACACTGCTGGTGGTAGTGTAAAATGGTACAGCTACTTCGGAAAACAGTCTGGAAGTTCCTCAAAAAGTTAATTACTATTTTACGCAGCAATTCCATTCTTAGGTATATACTCACAAGAAATAAAAATACATTTCCACATGAAAACATATATGAATGTTCATAGTAGCATTGTTCATAAGAGTCAAAAAGTAGAAACAACCCACATAGATGACTAATAGACAAACACAATGTAGTATACCCATATAATGGAATATTATTAGGCCATAAAAACGTACTGATACATGCTACACTGTGGATGAACCTTAAAAACATGCTAAATAAAAGAAGGCAGTCACAAAAGACCACATATGCTTCATTTATATGAAACTTTCTAAACAGACAAATTTAATGAAACAGAAAGTAGATTAGTGATTGCCTAGGGCTGGAAGCTACGGAGGTAGAGGTGAGAGCTAAAGAGTACAGAGTTTCTTTATGAGATCATAAAAACGTTCTAAAGTTGATGGTAGTGATGGTTGCGTATCTCTGTGACTATATTAAAAAACATTGACTTGTACATTTAAAATGTGTGAATGGTATGGTATGTGAATTATATCTCCATAAAGCTGTTACGCAACCCCCCCAACAACACAAAAACAAACAAACAAAAACCAAAGTGAAACAGTAGAGTAAATTTTAGATCTGTGAATTCATATATTAAAAAAATAAGTCTGAAGATTTTTTAATTTTTTTAATTTTTTTGAAGTCTGAAGATTTATCTCAGTAAAATAAATAAAAATAAATTTTAAAAAAACAGAAAAATAAGAAAAATAATGAAATAGAAAAAATGTAGAAATCAACAAAACCAAAAGATGGTCCTTTGAAAAGCAAAATTTACAGACCTCTGATGACACTGTACAGAAATTAAAGAAGAAAAGAATAATCAATACCAGAAATAAACAAAGAATATTTTCTACAATATATGAGATAACTATTGGTAGAACTGAATGAATAAGTACAAAAAAAGCACAATTATAGCTAGAAACATTAAAAGCCCTTTCTTAACAACTGATAAAACAGCTGGATGAAACCAAGCAACAATATAGAACTCAACGCTACCATCAACCAACAGGATCTAATTCACATTTATAGAATACTTCATCCCTCAACAGTAGAACACACATTTCTTTTCAAGTGCCTATAAAATACTTAATATAAACCATATTGTGAGTTACCAAACAAACCTTGAATTTTTAAAATTGAAATTGTACAATATGTTCTTTGACCATAATGGAATCACACCAATAACAGAAAGAAAATCTCTAAATACTTGGAAATTAAACAAAACACTTTCTAATAATCCATGGGTTAAAGAGGAAATCTCAAAGGAAATTTAAAAATGTGTAGAAATGGGGCACCTGGGTGGCTCAGTGGTTGAGCGTCGGCGTTTGGCTCAGGTCATGGTCCCAGGGTCCTGGGATGGAGTCCCACTTTGGGGTCCCTGCAGGGAGCCTACTTCTCCCTCTGTCTATGTCTCTGCCTCTCTCTCTCTCTCTCTCTCTCTCTCTCTCTGTGTCTCTCATGAATAAATAAATAAAATCTTTTAAAAATGATAAATTAAAAATAAAAGTGTGTAGAATTAAATGAAAATACAACATATCAAGATATGTATGAGGCAACTAAAGCAGTGTTGAGAAATTTATAGCACTAAGTGCTTACATTAGAAAGGAGGTGAGGTCTCAAATCGATAATGAAAGTTTCTACTTCAAAAAACTAGAAAAAAGAAGAAAAAAATAAACCAAAACAAGAAGGGAGGAAGGAGATAATAAATAATAACAGATAGCAGAACCCAATGAAATTGAGAACAAAACAAAAGAGAAAAGAATCAATGAAACAAAAGGCTGTTTATTTGAAAGATCAATAAAGTTGGCAAATCTCTAGTAAGAGTTACAAATATAAAGAGAGAACACCCAATCACCAAAAACATGAATAAAACTGGGTATCACCTGCAGCCATTAATAAGGATAATAAGGTAATACAGGCACACCTCAGATACTGCGGGTTCCAAACCCCCACATTAAAGTAAATACAAAAATAAAGCAAGTCAAATAAATTTTTGGTTTCCTAGTGCCTATAGCCTATGTTGACACTATACCGTGGTCTACTAAGTGGGTAATAGCATTACATCTTAAAAAAAAGTACATATCTTAATTTAGAAATACTTTAGTGCTTAAAAAATGCCAACCATCATCTGAGCTTTCAATGAGTCATAATCTTTGTGCTTGGTGGAGGGTCTTGCCTCAGTGTGGATGGTTGCTGACTCATCAGGGTGATGGTTGCTGAAGGTTGAGGTGGCCGTGGCAGTTTCTTAAAATAAGACAATAATAAAGTTTGCCACATCAATTGACTCTTCCTCTCACAGACAATTTCTTGGTAGTGTGCAATGGTGTTTGGTAGTATTTTACCCAAAGTAGAACTTCTTTCAAAATTGGAGTTGATCCTCTCAAACCCTGATGCTGCTTTATCAACTAAGTTTACATGATTTTCTAAGTCCTTTGTTGTCATTTTAACATTCTTCATAGCATCTTCACTAGAAGTAGTTTCCATCTTAAGAAACCACTTTCTTTGCTCATCCATAAGAAGCAACTCCTCATCTGTTAAAAGTTTTATCATGACATGGCAGCAATTCAGTCCCATCTTCAGGCTTCATTTCTAATTCTAGTTCTCTTGCTGTTTCCACCACAGCTGCAGTGTCTTCCTTGGCTGAAGTCTTGAGCACCTCCAGCTCATCCACGAGGATTGGAATCAACTTCTTTCAAACTCCTGTTCATGTTGATATTTTCACCACTTCCCATAAATCAAAAATGTTCTTTTTTTAATAATAAATTTATTTTTAATTGGTGTTCAATTTACCAACATACAGAATAACACCCAGTGCTCATCCCATCAAGTGCCCCCCTCAGTGCCCGTCACCCATTCACCCCCACCGCCCGCCCTCCTCCCCTTCCATCATCCCTAGTTCGTTTCCCAGAGTTAGGAGTCTTTATGTTCTGTCTCCCTTTCTGATATTTCCCACACATTTCTTCTCCCTTCCCTTCTATTCCCTTTCACTATTATTTATATTCCCCAAATGAATGAGAACATACAATGTTTGTCCTTCTCTGATTGACTTACTTCACTCAGCATAATACCCTCCAGTTCCATCCACGTTGAAGCAAATGGTGGGTATTTGTCGTTTCTAATGGCTGAGGAACATTCCATTGTATACATAAACCACATCTTCTTTATCCATTCATCTTTCGATGGACACGGAGGCTCCTTCCACAGTTTGGCCATTGTGGACATTGCTGCTATAAACATTGGGGTGCAGGTGACCCCGCGTTTCATTGCATCTGACTCTTTGGGGTAAATCCCCAACAGTGCAATTGCTGGGTCGTAGGGCAGATCTATTTTTAACTCTTTGAGGAACCTCCACACAGTTTTCCAGAGTGGCTGCACCAGTTCACATTCCCACCAACAGTGTAAGAGGCTTCCCTTTTCTCCGTATCCTCTCCAACATTTGTGGTTTCCTGCCTTGTTAATTTTCCCCATTCTCACTGGTGTGAGGTGGTATCTCGTTGTGGTTTTGATTTGTATTTCCCTGATGGCAAGTGATGCGGAGCATTTTCTCATGTGCATGTTGGCCATGTCTATGTCTTCCTCTGTGAGATTTCTCTTCATGTCTTTTGCCCATTTCATGATTGGATTGTTTGTTTCTTTGCTGTTGAGTTTAAGAAGTTCTTTATAGATCTTGGAAACTAGCCCTTTATCTGATATGTCATTTGCAAATATCTTCTCCCATTCTGTAGGTTGTCTTTTAGTTTTGTTGACTGTATCCTTTGCTGTGCAGAAGCTTCTTATCTTGATGAAGTCCCAATAGTTCATTTTTGCTTTTGTTTCTTTTGCCTTTGTGGATGTATCTTGCAAGAAGTTACTGTGGCTGAGTTCAAAAAGGGTGTTGCCTGTGTTCTCCTCTAGGATTTTGATGGAATCTTGTCTCACATTTAGATCTTTCATCCAACAAATGTTCTTTAATGACATCTAGAATGGTGAGTCCTTTCCAGAAGCTTTTCAATTTACTTTGCCCAGAAGAATCACTATCCATAGCAGCTATAACCTTATGCAATGTATTTCTTAAATAATAAGATTTGAAATTTAAATTACTCCTGATCCATGGGCTGCTGAATGGATTTTGTGTTCGCATTCATGAAAGCAACATTAATCTTGTTATCTATCTTCATCTGAGCTCTTGGGTAACCAGGTGCATTGTCAATGAACAGTAATATTTTTAAAGGGATCTTTTTTTCTGAGCAGGTCCCAAAAGTGAGCTTAAAATATTCAGTAAACCTCGCTGTAAACAGATGTGCTGTCATCCAGGCTTTGTTGTTCCATTTATAGAGCATCGGCAGAGTAGATTTAGCATAATTCTTAAGGGCCCTAAGATTTTTGGAATGGTAAATGAGCTTCAACTTAAAGTTATCTACTGCACTAGACCCTAACAAGAGAGTCAGCCTATCCTTTGAAGTTTTGAAGCCGGCACTGACTCCTCTTCTGTACCTATGAAAGTCCTAGATGACATATTCTTCCAATGCAAGGCTGTTTCATTTACATTGAAAACCTGTTATTTAGTGTAGTCACTTTCATTAATTATCTTAGCTAGATCTTCTGTACACCTTCCTGCAGCTTCTACATCAGCACTTGTGGCTTCTTCTTGCAGTTTTATGTTTATGGGGATGGCTTCTTTCCTTAAATCTCATGAAGTAACCTTTGCTAGCTTCAAACTTTTCTTCTGCAGCTTCCTCACCTATTTTAGGAGGTGAAGAGAGTTAGGACCTTGCTCTGAATTAGGTTTGGGTTTGACAGACTGGCTAATTTGATCTTCTATCCAGATCACTAAAACTTTCTCCGTATCAGCAAGAAGACTGTTTCACTTTCTTATCATTTGTGTGTTCAATGGAAAGAGCACTTTTAATTTCCTTCAAGAACATTTCTTTTGCATTCACAACTTGGCTATTTGGCACAAGAGACCAGCAGTTGGCCTACCTCAGGTTTCAACATGTCTTACTCATTTAACTGAATCATTTCTAGCTTTTCATTTGAAGTGGGACATGCAACTCTTCCTTTCACTTGAACACTTAGAGGCCATTGTAGGGTTATTAACTGGCCTGATTTCAATATTATTGTGTTTCAAAGAATAGGGATGTCTGAAGGGAGAGAGAGAGAGAAAGAGAGAGGGAGAGAGAGAGAGAATGGCTGTTCAGTGGAGTAGTCAGAACACACATATTTATTTATTAAATTTGCCATTTTATATGTGTGTGGTTCATGGCATCCCAAAACAATTACTACAGTAATGTCATAGATCATTGATCACAGATCACAGATCACCATAACAAATATAATCATAATGAAAAAGTTTGAAATATTATAACAATTATCAAAATGTGACACAGAAAGACAAAGTAAGCAAATGCTGCCAATAGACTTGCTCCACACAGGACTGCCACAAGACTTCAATTTGTAAAAATGCAATATCTGTGAAGCACAGTAATATGAAGCATAATAAAACAAAGTATGCCTGTATTACAAACAACTTTATGCACATAAATTCAACAACTTGTATGAAATGGACCAATTTCTCAAAAGCCACAAATTATTTAAACTCAACCAACATAAAATAGATCATTTGAACAGTCCTGTAATAATTAAATAAATTAAATTTGTATTTTTAAAACTCCCCCCAAAAGGAAGTATCTTGGCTTAAATGTTTTCACTGAAGAATTCTACCAAACATTTAAAGAATTAACATCAGAGGGAAGGGGGGGTGGGGAATGGGCGAAACAGGTGATGGGGATTAAGTAAGTGTGAATCGCTATATTGTACACCTGAAAGAAATATTACACTGTATTTTTAACTAACTGGAATTTGAATAAAAACTTTAAAGAAAAGAATTAACAGCAATTATACATAATCTTTTCCAGAAAATAGAAGAGAATATTTCATCATGCATTTCATGGGGTGGCCAGTATTACCCTGGTACTAAAACCAGACAAATACATTACAAAAAGTAAACTACAGGGGCTCCTGGGTGGCTCAGTGAGTTGAGCATCCAACTCTTGATTTTGGCTCAGGTCATGACCTCAGTGTCATTAGATCAAGCCCCACATCCAGCTCCAGGCTCACTGAGAAGTCTGCTTCTCTCCCTCTCCCTCTGCCCCTACCCCAATGCACCACTGTCTCACTTTCTCTCTCTAAAATAAATAAATAAATCTTTAAAAACGTTACAGACCAGTATCTCTTATGAACTGAGACACAAAAATCCTCCAGGAAATACTTTCAAATTGAAACGAGCATGTCTAAAAAGACTGTACATAATAACTCTATTAGTTTTCTATTGCTGCTGCAACAAATAACCACAAACTTAATGGCTTAAAACAGTATTATTTTATAGTTCTTTAGGTTAAAATTCCAACATGAGTCTCACTGGACTAAAATCAAGGTGTTGATGTTGATGTTGATGTTACTTTCTGGAAGCATTAGGGTAGAATCTGTTTCATTGTCTTTTTCAGCTTCCAGAGGCTACCCATATTCTTTGGATGATGGTCCCTTCCCCCATCTTCAGAGTCAGCAATACTGCATCTCTCTAACTGTTCTTGGTAATCACTCTTCTTTTGACCACAGCTGGGAAAAGTTCTCTGCTTTTAAGGATTCAGGAGATTAAATTGGGCCCACATTAATTATCAAAGATAATCTTCTCATCTCAAGGTCCTTAGCTTTAATCACATCTACAAAATCCCTTTTGCCATGTAAGTAACCAGAGTTAGAGTTCCTAGGGACCAGGATGTGAACATCTTTAAGGTCCATTATTTTGCCTATTTCAGCTCTCAAGTAGGGTTTATTCCAAATATGGCAATCAATGTAATCCACTATACCAACAGGCTAAAGAAAAAAAATCACATAATTGTATCAATTGATACAGAAAGAATATTGGACATTTATTATCCATTCATGATTTTTTAATCCATTTATGATTTTTTAAAAAAACTTAATGTCTTAATATGTTATGGCTGCTACAACAAAATGCCACAGACTGGGTGGCTTAACAGGAATTTATTTCTCACATTTCTGGAAGGGGAAGCCCAAGATCAAGTCACCAGCATGGGTGGAGGAGAGCCTTTATCCTGGCTTATAGCTGGTACCTCCTCATTATGTCCTCACATGGTGAAAGGGTCAAGGAATCTCTGTGGAGTTTCTTTTATAAGGTTCTATTACCATTCATGAGGGTTCTACCTCATTGACTTAAGCACCTCTCAAAGGTCTACATCTTAATATCATCATCTTTGGGGATTAGGATTTCAGTATATGAATTTTGAGAGACACAAACATTCAGACCATAGCACTTAGCAAACTAAGAATAGGGAGGAACATCCTCAAGTTGATTTTTACAAAAAGCACCTAGAAAACACCTACAAGTCACTTCAAGTCACTATTCATCCTAAATAGTTAAAGACCAAATAATATATCCCTAAGATCAGGAATAAGATAAGGGTTTCCATTCTCACCATTGGCATTTATTTGACGGTGTATTGAAAGTCCTAGCTAATATAGTAAGGCAAGAAAAAGATATAATTAGGAGGTTTCATAGCCACAACATACAAATAAACCCTGCAGGGGTGCCTGGTGGCACAGTTGGTTAAGCATATGACTCTTGGTTTTGTCTCAAGTCATGATCTTAGGGTCCTGGGATCAGCCCCGAGGCAGACTCCATGCTTAACAGAGTCTGCTTGAGATTCTCTCTCCCTTTCCCTCCCACTCATGCTCTCTCTCTCTCAAATAAATAAATCTTAAAAAACACTTCTGCAAACAAATAAAAATCAAACCACCAAGAAAAATTTTTTTTCACACAAAAAAGCAAATACAAAGGGCCAGAGAGCATAGGGAAAGGAGCACAACATCATTAGTAATCAGGGAAAAACATAATGGAATACCAGTATAGAAACTCTATTGTTGCAAAAACTATGAAGTCTGACAATAACAAGCACTGGCAAGGTTGTGGTAAAACAGGAAATTTCATACATCGCTGATGGGAATATAAATTTGTATTACTTCACAAAAGTGTTTCATACTGTCTAATAAAGTTGAAAATCTATACCTGAATCTCAGGCACTTGTACACCAGGCTGTATGTTCAAGAGTATTCATTGCAATTTTTGGAGTATCACAACTTGAAAAAATGTGCTTCATTAATCTAAAAGATTTTTGTAGTATATCCATATAATGGAATCCTGTTAAGCAATTAAAAAAATCAACAAACTACAGCTCTATGAAATTACATGCTTCATCTTACAAACATAAAGCTGAGAGAAAGAAACATGACACAGAAGAATTCACACATCATAATTCCTTTTTTATGACATCCAAAACAGGCAAACACAAACTATATTGTTTATAGATGCATACATAGGTGGTAAAAGTATAAAGAAATCAAATTATGACAAAGCAAGGAAATGGCTAATGTTTGGAAATAAGAGGAAGTTTTGATTGAGAAGCACAAGTTAGGGTGTTTCTAAAACACTGCAATAGTCTATTTCTTTTTTAAAATATTTTATTTATTTATTTATGAGAAAACACAGAGAGAGAGAGGCAGAGACACAGGCAGAGGGATAAGCAGGCTCCATGCAGGGAGCCTGATGTGGAACTAACTCCCAGGTCTCCAGGATCAGGCCCTGGACTGAAGCCAGCGCTAAACCTCTGAGCCACCTGGGCTGCCCGTAATAGTCTTTCTTGACATAGATGGCGATTTACAGTTATTTTTCAAATTGTATGCACTTTTATGTATTTTTCTGTATGTGCATTATATTTCACAGTAGTTAAAAAATTAAAAGTTTTAATAATTTTAAAATAACAAAGTATATTTTTAAAAGAAAATAATTACATCCAAATTAATAACTTGAAAAAATATCAGAATAACCCAAAGGAGAAGAAAAACTAGTAAAGTAAACAGCAAAAAAATTAGGTAATGATGGAGTAGGAGACTCCAGTCCTCATCTCCCCACAAAGATCAACAATTAGCTGTCTATGAACAAAACAGTTCTGCGAGTGCTCTGGAGACTACTTAAGAAACTTCAGCAACAGAGTAGAACAAAAAACTTGAGAATAACCACACAAAAAGGGAAGGAGGACAGCTTTATTTTACTTGCAGCATCCCATACCACAGGCCCCCAGCACTGCTCAATGCCAAGAGGGAATTCCCAGTTAGCAAGTTTTCTTCACAGGGAAAAGAGTGGTATGAATGATCATCTCTCCCAGCTTTTCAAGGCACTGCACAAGGGTACTAAATACATAGTGAAGAAGGAACAGTCTATTCAATAAATGGTGTTGGGAAAATTGGATATTCATATATAGAAGAATGAGATTGGATCTTTATTTTACAACAAACACAAAATCCACCTTAAATGGATTGAAGACTTAAACATAAGACCTAAAACTGTAAAACTCCTTCAGAAAACATGGAAAAGGCCCCTTGACATTGGTTTTTGAGTGTGACATCAAAAGTACAAGAAACAAAAGCAAAAACAAACAAGTAGAAGATACCAAACTAAAAATCTTCTGTACAAAAAAGGAAATAAACAATAGTGAAAAGACAACCTATAGAATAGGAGAAAAAATTTGGAAACTATATACATGAAAGGACTTAATATCCAAAAAATATAAGGAAGTCACAAAAGTCAAGAGCAAAAACAAACAATAACAGATAATTCCATTTAAAAAACAAGAACCATATGATCCTTTCAATAGATGCAGAGAAAGCATTTGACCAAATACAGCATCCATTCCTGATCAAAACTCTTCAGAGTGTAGGAATAGAGGGAACATTCCTCAACATCTTAAAAGCCATCTACAAAAAGCCCACAGCAAATATCATTCTCAATGGGGAAGCACTGGGAGCCTTTCCCCTAAGATCAGGAACACGACGGGGATGTCCACTCTCACCACTGCTATTCAACATCGTACTAGAAGTCCTAGCCTCAGCAATCAGGCAACAAAAAGACATAAAAGGCTTCAAATTGGCAAAGAAGAAGTCAAACTCTCCCTCTTCACAGATGACATGATAGTGTACATAGAAAACCCAAAAGACTCCACCCCAAGATTGCTAGAACTCATACAGCAATTTGGTAGCGTGGCAGGATACAAAATCAATGCCCAGAAATCAGTGGCATTTCTATGCACTAAAATGAGACCGAAGAAAGAGAAATTAAGGAGTCAATCCCATTTACAATTGCACCACAAAGCATCAGATATCTAAGAATAAACCTAACCAAAGAGGTAAAGGATCTATACCCGAAAAACTATAGAACACTTCTGAAAGAAATTGAGGAAGACACAAAGAGATGGAAAAATATTCCATGCTCCTGGATTGGAAGAATGAATATTGTGAAAATGTCAATGTTACCCAGGGCAATTTACACATTCAATGCAATCCCTATCAAAATACCATGGACTTTCTTCAGAGAGTGGGAACAAATTATTTTAAGATTTGTGTGGAATCAGAAAAGACCCCGAATAGCCAGGGGAATTTTAAAAACGAAAACCATATCTGGGGGCATCACAATGCCAGATTTCAGGTTGTACTACAAAGCTGTGGTCATCAAGACAGTGTGGTACTGGCACAAAAACAGACACATAGATCAATGGAACAGAATAGAGAACCCAGAAGTGGACCCTCAACTTTATGGTCAACTAATATTCGACAAAGGAGGAAAGACTATCCATTGGAAGAAAGACAGTCTCTTCAATAAATGGTGCTGGGAAAATTGGACACTAGACCACTCTCTCTTGCACCATACAAAAAGATAAACTCAAAATGGATGAAAGATCTAAATGTGAGACAAGATTCCATCAAAATCCTAGAGGAGAACACAGGCAACACCCTTTTTGAACTCAGCCACAGTAACTTCTTGCAAGATACATCCACGAAGGCAAAAGAAACAAAAGCAAAAATGAACTATTGGGACTTCATCAGGATAAGAAGCTTCTGCACAGCAAAGGATACAGTCAACAAAAGTAAAAGACAACCTACAGAATGGGAGAAGATATTTGCAAATGACGTATCAGATAAAGGGCTAGTTTCCAAGATCTATAAAGAACTTCTTAAACTCAACACCAAAGAAACAAACAATCCAATCATGAAATGAGCAAAAGACATGAAGAGAAATCTCACAGAGGAAGACATAGACATGGCCAACATGCACATGAGAAAATGCTCCGCATCACTTGCCATCAGGGAAATACAAATCAAAACCACAACGAGATACCACCTCACACCAGTGAGAATGGGGAAAATTAACAAGGCAGGAAACCACAAATGTTGGAGAGGATGCGGAGAAAAGGGAAGCCTCTTACACTGTTGGTGGGAATGTGAACTGGTGCAGCCACTCTGGAAAACTGTGTGGAGGTTCCTCAAAGAGTTAAAAATAGATCTGCCCTACGACCCAGCAATTGCACTGTTGGGGATTTACCCCAAAGAGTCAGATGCAATGAAACGCGGGGTCACCTGCACCCCGATGTTTATAGCAGCAATGGCCACCACAGCCAAACTGTGGAAGGAGCCTCGGTGTCCATCGAAAGATGAATGGATAAAGAAGATGTGGTTTATGTATACAATGGAATGTTCCTCTGCCATTAGAAACGACAAATACCCACCATTTGCTTCAACGTGGATGGAACTGGAGGGTATTATGCTGAGTGAAATGAGTCATTCGGGGAAGGACAAACATTATATGTTCTCGTTCATTTGGGGAATATAAATAATAGTGAAAGGGAATAGAAGGGAAGGGAGAAGAAATGGGTAGGAAATATCAGAAAGGGAGATGGAACATAAAGACTCCTAACTCTGGGTAACGAGCTAGGGATGGTGGAAGGGGAGGAGGGCGGGGGGTGGGGGTGAATGGGTGATGGGCACTGGGGGGGGCATTTGACAGGATGAGCACTGGGTGTTATTCTGTATGTTGGTAAATTGAACACCAATAAAAATTAAATTTATTATTATTAAAAAAAAGAAAGAACATACCTCAACAATATAAAAACCATAAATAAAAGACCCACAACCAATATCATCCCCATGGGGAAAAAGTGAGATCTTCTTCCCTAATGTCAGGATCATGACAGGGATATCCACTCAAATAGAGAACCCAGAAATGGACCCACAACTGTATGGTCAACTAATCTTTGATAAAGTAGGAAAGAGTATCCAATGGAAAAAAGATAGTCTCTTCAACAAATGGTGTTGGGAAAACTGGACAGTGACTGGATAGAATAAAACTGGACCACTTTTTTACACCATACACAAAAATAAATTCAAAATGGATGAAAAGCCTAAATGTAAGACAAGAAACCATCAAAATCCTAGAGGAGAAAACAGGCAGTAACTTCTTACTAGACACATCTCTAGAGGCAAGGGAAACAAAAACAAAAACAAACTATTGGGATGTCAGCAAGATAAAAACTTTCCACAGTGAAGGAAACAAGACTGAAAGGTAACCTTCAGAATGGGAGATATTTGAAAATGACATATTGGATAAAGGGCTAGTATCCAAAATCTATAAAGAACTAATCAACCTCAACACCCAAAAAAAACCAAACAATACAGTTAAGAAATGGCCAGAGGACATGGATAGATACTTTTCCAAAGATAACCAGGTGGCCAACAGACACATGAAAAGATGCTCAACATCACTCATCATCAGGGAAATGCAGATTAAAACCACAATGAGATACCACCTCACACCTGTCAGAACGGCTAAAATTAACAACTTAGAAAACAACAGGTGTTGGTGAGGATGCAGAGAAAGGGGAACCCTTTTGCACTGTTGGTGGGAATGCAAACTGGTGCAGCCACTCTGGAAAACAGTATGAAGGTTCCTCAAAAAGTTAAAAAGTACTACCCTGACTCAGCAATTACACTGCTACATATTTATCCAAAGGATACAAAAATGCTGATTTGAAGGGGCACATGCCACCTCAATGGCAGCATTATCAACAATAGCCAAATTATGGAAAGAGCTCATATGTCCATTGGCTGATGGATGGGTTAAAAAGATGTGGTGTATATATACAATGGAATACTACTTGGTGGTTAAAAAGAATGAAATCTTGCCTTTGCAACAATGTGGATGGAACTAGAGTGTATTATGCTAAGTGAAATAAATCAAAGACAAATATCATATGATTTCACTCATATGTGGAATTTAAGAAACAAAACAGATGAACACAAGGGAAAGGAAGGAAAAATAAAATAAGATAAAACGGAGAAGGAGGCAAATCATAAAAAACTCTTAACTATAGAGAATAAACTGTGCATTGCTGGAGGGGATGGGCTAAGTGGGTGATGAGCATTAAGGAGGGCCCTTGTTGGGATGAGCACTGGGTATTGTATGTAAGTGATGAATCATTAAATTCTACTCCTGAAACAAAAAGAAAGAAAGAAAGAAAGAAAGAAAGAAAGAAAGAAAGAAAGAAAGAAAGAAAGAAAGAAAGAAAGAAGAAAGTTGCTAAGAGAATGAAACTCAAATGTTCTCGTCATAACAACAACAAAATTGTAATTATGTGAGGGAAAGGATGTATTAACTATCTTTATTGTGATAAACATTTTGCATTATATTAGGAATATGAAATATCCACATTGCACATCTTAAACTTACACAATATTATGTGTTAATTGTATTTCAATAAAGCTGGAAAGCACGTGTCTGTTTCCAAATTTCTACTTTTTGGAAGGATGCCAATACTACTGGATTAGGGACTTATCTTACTTCAATATGACCTCATCTTAACCAATTACATCTTCAACAACATTATTTCCAAATAAGGTCACATTCCAAGGGAGTAAGGAATAGGACTTCAACATATGAATTTTGAGGGAACATAAATCAATCCATAACCATATGTTTCAAATATATATGTCAACTCTAGTTTATGGATATGTAGGTAGGTAGTGAAAGCCTGAAACATCAGGCTACCAATTCAAGGATAGTAATTACCTCCGGGGTGTGGGGGGCAGGGGGAAGATAGGAAGAAAGGTTTAGTGATGGAATTCTAATAGTCACCTTAACCTTATCTTAAAAACATATTCTGTAGCCAAAATGACAAAATAACTGTTAAATCTGAGTTCTGAGTGGCAGGTGTTTGGATGTATATTATTTTCTAAACTCTTCTGAGTTTTGATAGTTTGTATCTCTAAAAAAAAAAGTAATTCATTCCTTCATTCACTTTCTAGAAAGAAGCTGCAATGGGACTGACTCACCAAATTCAATAAAGCAGACAGCTTTTCCTCCAACAATTAGAGTTTGTCATTGTTTTTACATTTTAAAGTCAATAAGGGAAGGGAGAAGAAATGTGTGGGAAATATCAGAAAGGGAGACAGAACGTAAAGACTGCTAACTCTGGGAAACGAACTAGGGGTGGTAGAAGGGGAGGAGGGCGGGGGGTGGGAGTGAATGGGTGACGGGCACTGGGTGTTATTCTGTATGTTAGTAAATTGAACACCAATAAAAAATAAATAAATAAATAAAAATAAAAAAAAATAAAGTCAAATGAAGTGCTGCTGTGATTTTAGTGATCCTGTCATTTATAAAAATATATATCTTTAAAGATATGATGACACTCAGTGGTCTAAGATGCTTCCATCATGAGATATAAGCAGCATCTGAGACAGGCAAAGAGAAAACAATTTCTAATCTTGCATTTTACGTTCATTCCATAGCTTACTCTCTGTCTGGAATGGGGGTAGAAACATGCAAAATCTTTAAAATCTTTCTTTCTTTCTCCTACCACTCCCCCTCCATTTCTTTTTCTCTCTCTTTCTTCGCCTGGCTTGTAAAATTCAGTTCATTTAAATCCCATTTGTAAATTTGTTTTCTACCCAATGCTG
The DNA here is from genome assembly GCF_003254725.2 of Canis lupus dingo. Taxonomy (NCBI): domain Eukaryota; kingdom Metazoa; phylum Chordata; class Mammalia; order Carnivora; family Canidae; genus Canis; species Canis lupus. The sequence goes on from NC_064281.1 coordinate 39,342,417, forward strand.
ACTGCATATATTTACACAAATTAAGAGGATATCTGAGTCAAAGGACCTCAAAGTCTAACCCTGCTTCACCAAAAGATAAACTGCTTGCTTTTGGGCAAATCCCTCAACCTTTATTTTTTTCATCTAGAAAATGAAAGGTTTGGATTAGATAGTCTTAGGTCTAAATGCGTTTAGAAAAACAAAAGTGATCAATGGAGTGGAACATTAAAATTTTATGTATTTTGTTAAAATGTAAAAATTTCAGTTAAATATGTGTGTATTTTCAATTATATGATAAGTTATGTAGCTGATGTGATTAGCTTTTTCTGAGAGTGGAACACAATCACTTGTTTGTCCTGGCAACATGTAGACACAATCTATGTCAATCTGACTCAATTATGCAGCCCCCCAACATAACATTATCCACACCTCAAGACCCTTAACGTTCCTTGACAATGATAAAAACACATTTCTTGGGAAGGAAGAATAAATCATTGTAAAATCCAGATGCCAGATGCAACTTTCACGTAGGAGTCTTGACTATGGTTTTTCCCCCCAAGCTGAACTTGATGCAATCTTGACCCCTTACCCAATCTCTGCAAGAAAACCAATCATACCAAATATATCCTAGGATTTATGGAAGATTTTGTGGAGCCACAGGGAAGAACCAGGTTGTACAGCATACAGTAAGTATTTCATGTGAATACTCCCAGACAGAACTATCTCTGCTCTAAGTCTCTTTTTTGAGATTTCAGCCACTGACTATATCTCCTTCCCCAAACTTTGCCCAAACAGTGCTTAGTTAGCTTCTCCTTAGAGGACTCTGGGCCTAGGAAATTTAATCCTTCTCTGTATCCTTATCCAAAGATCTTTTCAACATAGTTGGTCTGGGCTTACAAAGAAATTCTTCTTCTAGACATTAAGATAAACTTTTCTACCTATAAGCATTTGCAAGCAAAGATCCCTTGCTTATGGAAGGGTGTATTTAATGTCGAAGCAGCCTGCTTGACTCTAAGATCTTGATTATGTATAAAGCCTTGGACTTTTGTCTCTAGAAATTGTGCCCCTCACCCCCCATACAGCACATTCAGCAGACCTTCCAGGCTACCTCCCAGGCACCAAAATTATTAGCTGACACTGAAGTTGCCTTGGACCTAGCCCTTAATTGCATCAGAACCTGGCTACTCAGAAGACTGGCTTTCTTAATCCATCCGAACTCAATTGGAAAAATCTACTTAATTAAATAGGAAAGTGGTTAACATTGTGCAAGTACAATTTTCTCAGATGATTAGACACTTTTTCTTTTGAAATGAATAAATAAAAGGGAAAAAGGGGCAGAATAATAATGGTACAGGTTTTACTTTTCTAAAGTTTGAATAAAATTAGCATAATTTCCCTTTTATTAAGCTACAGTAGATAGAAAGCACATTATAGACACTGTAGGTGGAGATGTGGGTGGACACATAAGAGGGGTAATGAGAGAGCATTGAAAATACTGTTGAAATAATGAGCATGTAATATGAAAAACAGCAGCAAGGATCAGGCTGTAGAATGGAAGGATCCCTCATTTGATCACAGACAAAGGGTATGGAGAACAGAAAATAAGAGGTAATCATTCAGCTGAGCTGAGACTGGGACAGCCTGTACTAATGGAGCTGGGCATAGATAGAAAAAGAACAGAGAACACTTTATCATTGACTTGGGTTTTAAAAATTATACCTTGTGCTTAAAGGGGAAGAAAGCACCATAATATCATTCATAAAAATATTTAGTTTTATTCAAACTAATCATGACGGAAATGAAAGCTACACAACTTGCTTCCATCTGATCTGGAGCAAACTTGCTAGAATATAAGAATATTGGGTTTGATAGTCCTTCTGCCCATCCCCCTCAAAGTACAGATTATAACTCTCCACATACAGATAGTACAACCCTCCACATATACCTATTCTGCCCCATTCATTATACAAATGAGGAAATGAAGGCCCAGTGAATTTTTGCAAAAGAAGTGATTTTTTTTTAAATCCTAGAATTTTGTGAGGCAGACAACCAAATATCCACGTGATTTACTACAGTAAAGTGCTCTGTTACTTGCCATATAGCAGAAAGTGAATCAAGATATTTTCAGCAGGATTGAGGCCATTGATCTAGATTCTCAAAGGATATTTATAGATTAGTAAATGACTCTGAATTTGTGATTTCTTCACCTGACCTGTGCCAGGTATAATATTTACATGGCACCATTGTGTCAGCTACAAATCTGGAAAGTCCAAAAGTTGTTGTACATATTTTCTTTACCCAAATCTAGGCAGTTAGATAGCAAAGTCTCAGATCCAAAATGGACCCTGAGATGTCATCCTTTCAGCCAGCTCTTTCTCTGCATCTTCCAGGCAATGGCTCCACTCTCTAACTTCTTTCCTTGCCCAGGATCTTCTTCTCAGCCTCCTCCCAGACTTGTTTACTTCCCACCCACACAACTTTTATCTCTCCCCATGTCCCCCATGTCTCCTACTCTCTTCTTCTCGTTATGGTTGCCCTTGACAGCTATTGAGAGGTGCTTTGAATGCCCAGTAAATATGAAGCCCAAATTTCCATTATTTTTTAAAAAGTTGGATCCCCCTTACTCAAAGACAAGGAACATTCTTCTCTAGAAACATAATTCATTGTTTGCTTCCCCCTAGAGACTTCTCCTAGAGAAGAGAGACTTCCTGCATATATTAGGATAAGTGATTCTTTAAAAAAAGATTTTATTTATTTATTTGAAAGAGAAAACATGAACAGAGGGGAGGGGAGGTGCAGAGGGAGAACCAAACTCCCCACTGAGCAGGCAGCCTGATGCAGGGCTGGATTCCAGGACCCTGAGATCATGACCTGAGGTTCCACTTAAGGTGGGTGCTTAACTGACTGAGCCACCCAGGCACCTCAGCATAAGCAGTTCTAATGTAGCTACTAAAAATAAGAAGTGGTGAGGTTTTCCCTTAAAACAAAGTGAAGCCCTGCATCCTGCTCAAAGGTCTGCTTTTTCCCATGATGGATAATCTGTTCTTGATGTCCATCCTAGAATTTGCAAAAAGCAACTATATGCATGCAGTGTGTTCCCTCATCAGCCTCTGTGGAGGAGTTCTGGCTGTGCTTAAAACAACTCATGTAGATTATGCCGTTCTCAACCATCTTACCTAATGAAGCTTTTCATTCAGTCTTTGATTCAGCACATTGTTACCTTTATAGCCCACAAAATTATTATAGGTCTATTTTCTTACATTTAAGTTTGGTTTAAGTTCTATCAAGGTAGGAAATATGTTTTTCATGGTTTTTGTGTCATTGCCAGTGAGTTTCTGGCACAAAGTAGCTGCTCAAAAAATACTTGTCAAATGTTTAGGTAAGGGACCTAATATAGGTTCAGTGATCAGGGCTCTGCCACTCATGGGCAGCTCTCCAGAACAACAACTCATCTGTACATATGGCCCAGAAGCATCAATAGCCATCTGAATTGAGGATGTTGGGCTGAGCCAAGAGGTTATCTAACCCCTGTGGGCAGAGAATTTGCCCCCATCCCACCTATGGTAGACTGAATCATTGGCATCAATTCTTCGCCTTTCCTATTCTCACCCTTTCCATGGCCTTTTTTAAAAAAAGATTTATTTATTTATTCATGAGAGACACAGAGAGAGGCAGAGACATAGGCAGAGGGAGAAGCAGGGTCCCCACAGGGAGCCCGACGTGGGACTCGATTCCAGGACTCTGGGATCTCATCCAGAGCCGAAGGCAGACGCTCAACCACTGAGCCACCCAGGTGCCCCTCCATGGCCTTTAATTCTAGATTCACTCATGTCTTGCTTTGGCCAATGTGGGCAGAGGTGATGCTGGGTCAATTCTGAGGCCAGACCTTAAGAGGTTTTGCATGTTTCTGTCAAGAGCAGAGTCGAGCTAGAAAAATCTAAGCCTCCAGGTAGCCAGTTAAGATAATAAGCCTACATGAAATAACAGTCAAGCATTTAATCACTTATAATAATATAAATTATAAGCACGAGACCAAACAGAAGAAAGTGTTAGCTTCCCAAATGTTCCATCTTCCACTGTGAAAGAACACCAGGCAAAGGCCAGAAATATCATTGGATGGGAGGAATTGTCTCACTTTTGCGGGAGCCCCTAACAAAAATCTCCTTCTATTTATGGATGTGGAGGTGGAAGAAAGAAAGAAGGAAAGATTAAGAGTATAAAGTACTGAATATTGTACCACTGTCATTACCATGAGAAGTGATTTCCCTAGTAGCTGCTGCCTCTTTAGCCTGGGTCCCAGATTGAACACATATGGAGTAGAGCCACCTCAGTTGACCTTCAGATCTGCAGTTAAAAGTAGAGTTGCCCTAACCATGAGAATATGAAGGAGAACCACTAAGTGGAGCCCGGCCTTCAACAGCAAAGTCAACTTAACTGATCCAGAGATACATGAAAATAAAGGCTGTCTATTTCAAGCACCAAGTATGGGGTATCTGTTACACATTATTGTGGCATAGCTAATAGATACACTACCCTCTTTCCAGCCATCATGGTTGTGGGCACCTGCCAGAATCCTTACTCCAATAAAATATTATCAGGTATGCAAAGAAATGGGAAAATACCACTTACAGTGAGAAAAAAAGCCAATCAATCAAGAGAAGTCCAGAAATTATATAGATTAGTAGACAAAGACATTGAACTTGTTAACATATGTTCAAGCAGCTAGATGACAGATTGAACATATTGAAATGGAAGATAAAACAAAGAAATAAATTGGACTTCTAGAGACTGAAAAGACTACAATTTCTGAGGTGAAATGTGCACTATATAGAATTAATGGCAGATTAGACATTGCGGAAGAAAATATTTTTGAAGTGGAACACACAGCAAAAAAACCATCCGAGAAGATGGGAAAAAGTAATAGAACATTAATGAGTTGTGCAACAACTTGTAGAAGCCTAATGTATATGAAATTGGAGTCCTCAAAGAACAGGATTTGGGGGAAAGGAGGAGAAAAAAATACCTGAAGAAATCATAGCAAAAGAATTTGATGCAAACTGTAATTGAACATATTTTAAAAGTTCAACAAATCTTGACCACAAATAATGAGAAAACTACATCAAGACACATTGTAATTAAATTGCTTTTAAAAATTGATAAAGAAAAAGTCTACAAAGTACCCAGAGAAAAAAGAAACATTAGGTCTAGAGGAACAAAGACAAAGATGACAGCAGGTTGCTCAACATATTCGAAGTATTGAAAGAAAACAACTGTCCATGCAGAATTCTTTCCCGGTGAAAATATATTTCAAACTAAATGCAAAATAAAGGCATTTTTGACACAAAAGCCAAAGGATTCATCACTAAAAGACTTGTCCTCTAAAAAGTGTTAAATTCCTTCAAGAAGAAGGAAAAAGATATGAGATATAAATCTATATCTACGCAAAGTAATGATCAGCTAAAATAATAACTACATGAATGAATATTAAAAATAAGTCCTCATACTTAAATCCCTTTAAGACATTATTGATTGTCTAAAGCAGGAAATGGAAAACTTTTTCTGTACAGAGCTAGGTCCAAAGTATTTTACACTTTGTAGGTTATATGATCTCTGTCATAACTATTCAATTTTGCTGTTGTTGCATGAAAGCAGCCATAAACAATACGAAAATGAGTAAATGTAACTATTTTCCAATAAAACTTTATTTCCAAAAACAGATGGTAGGCTGGACTTGGCTCATCGCTGTGGTTTACCAAAACTTTGTTTAAAGCAAAAATAATGATAATGTGTTGTAGAGTTTATAACATATGTAAAAATAAAATAGATGCCAAAAAAAGCACAAAGACTGGAATTGATAAAGAAACATGTAACGAATGTAACAGAAAGATTGTTATACTACATATGAATTATTATAATATCACTTGAAGATATATTAGTATAACACAAGGATGTACATTTAAAACCTACAGTAGCCACTAAAACAACAAAACATTATAGTCAAAAACTCAACAAAGGAGATAAAACACAATCATAAAAATACTCAACCCAAAAGAAGGCAAAAAAGCAAAATAAAGAAAGAACAGATAGGATAAAGCAAGTAGCAAGATGTTTGACTAAACACAACATATCAATAATCAAATGAAATACATTAATGATCTAAATACTACAATTTAAAAAATCACAAATGGTCAGATTCAAATTTTATAAAATTAAGATCCAACTATGTTCTGCCTACAAATAGCTTAAAAAAATTTTAATGTAAAAGGATATACCATGGTAACACTAATCAGGATGAAGCTAAAGTGAATATATTAATAACAAAGTAGATTTCAGAGAAAATAATATTACCAGGCATAATAAATACAGTAAGCTCATAATGATAAGTGTGTCAATTCATCAAGAGAAGACAACAACTCTAAACATGTATTCACTCAACCATCTTTCGATGGACAAAGAAGATGTGGTTTATGTATACAATGGAATATTACTCAGCCATTAGAAACGACAAATACCCACCATTTGCTTCAACGTGGATAGAACTGGAGGGTATTATGCTGAGTGAAATAAGTCAATCGGAGAAGGACAAACATTATATGGTCTCATTCATTTGGGGAATATAAATAATAGTGAAAGGGAATAGAGGGGAAGAGAGAAGAAATGGGTAGGAAATATCAGAAAGGGAGACAGAACATGGAAGACTACTAACTCTGGGAAACGAACTAAGGGTGGTCGAAAGGGAGGAGGGCAGGGGGTGGGGGTGACTGGTTGGCGGGCACTGAGGGGAGCACTTGACGGGATGAGCACTGGGTGTTATTCTGTATGTTGGCAAATTGAACACCAATAAAAAATAAATTTATTATTATAAATAAATAAATAAATATGAAGTAAAAAAATAAACATGTATTCACTTTAAAACAGAGCATCCATATTAAACTATATTTGCAAACAATATGATCATCTGTGAATAAAATAAGATTCTATGAAGTAAAAAAGCTGTAAGGATGAATAAGTAATTTTATCAAGGTGGAAGGATTTAATATTAAAATACAAAAATCAATTTCATTCTACATATAGCAACAAAAATCAGAAATTGAAACTTAAGGGGCCTCTGAGTAGCTCAGTTGGTTAAGTTTCCAATCTTGATTTCAGCTCAAGTCATGATCTCAGTGTCATGGGACTGGGCCCCATGTCAGACTCTCAGCACAGAGTCTGCTTGAAGTCTCTCTCTCTCTCTCTCTCCCTCTGCCACTGCCCCTCCCCCCACTCACACATGCACTCTCTTTCTAAAATAAGTAAATAAATAAAATATTTAAAAAAAGAAGTTGAAACTTAGGAACAATAGCATTTGCAATAGGATATAGAAAATACTTAGGGATAAAAATGACAAAATAGACACAAGACTTGTACACTGAGATATAAAAACATTATCAAGAGAAATTAGACAAGCCTTAACAAATCAAAGGACATACTGTATTCATGGATCAGAAGACTCAATATTATTACAATGAGAGTTCTCCTCTAATTTACATATAGATTCAATGCAATCACATTCAAAATCTCAGAAGGCAATTTTGTAGAAATTGCCAAGCTCATTCTAAAATTCATATGAGGGGGAGGGCCTGGGTGGCTCAGCAGTTCAGCATCTGTCTTTAGCTCAGGGCATGATCCCGCAGTCCTGGGATTGAGTCCCACTTTGGGCTCCCTTCATGGAGCCTGCTTCTCCCTCTGTTTCTGTCTCTGCCTCTCTCTGTGTGTCTCTCATGAATAAATAAATAAAATCTTTTTAAAAAATAATAAAATAAAATAAAATTCATGTGGGATTAAGAAGTTGGAAGCAGAGAAAGAGGACCCTACTAAACTCACCTCATGCCATGAACACAACTAGATAACTATCAAACCATCCTAAATACCCCAGAAATAGATGTAAAGATGACAGAACAAACTGCATAACTAAAGGTAGAGAAGAAGCCATATCAAAGAAGGTAGCAAGTGTGGAGATGAGGCTTAGGGGAGTAATGGATCATAAATGCTGTGGAGAGGAAGAAGCTGCAGTCTCAGAGAAAAGTAGGAGAGAGAGGAGCACACAAGGAAATGCACAAGGAGAATGTTTCCCCCAAAGACATTCATCTGGAGAATGAGAGGGGCTGAATTTCATGAATTCTTGGAACCACTGGGACTTAAAGCCTGGAGTTTTAAAAGTCAGTGGGCATGGCTGGGGTGGAGCCCAGGGCACTGTATTTCTCTTGGAGAAAAGGCAGACAAACAACCTGGGCCCAACAGCATGGAAACATCAATTGAAGAGTGCCTGGGGCCCATAGTGGAGAGATTATTTGCTTTTCTTGGAGAGCATCCCTGAGAGACAGCATTCATGGAGACCCCTCTCTCAGTACAAAAGAGCTCACTGGTGCCATTTCCCTTCCCCACTCCTCAACATAAACACAGAGCCACCTATTGGAAGCAGCACAGGGCCAACACTAGTTGCCAAACTTGCTTACACTGAGCCTCAACCACTGTGCTCTGGTGGGACTGCCGTTAGTCAGTTGGCCTTAGTCCTAGTACTGCAGGCCCCTCTCCCAGAAGACCAGCACAAACTCCTGTCCATACCATGTCTCCCAACCAGAGAGTTCTGCACAGCTTCACTTCTGGTGGAGGTAGTATCAGGTCTCCATTCACAAGCAGACCAGAGAGAGCACATCTAGTTAAAACTCACCACGTTCAGGCCAGGGACCAAACACTGCCCATAGCAAATGAGGAGGGCCTCTGAAGATGACTGACCTGAAGGATAGAGCAGCCAAAACACAACAGCAGAGAGAAAACAGCACACACCAGAGACACTCCCTGAAGCACCAGGCTGTGGGCACTGCATTACCTCTTCTTCATAAGGATATTACTTTCAAAAGCAGGAGACATAGCTGACTTTTCTAACACAGAGAAGAAGGCAGAGACTTATACAAAATGTGAAGACAGAGGAATTCACTCCAAATGAAAGAACAAGATAAGGCATGGCCAGAGATCCAAGGAAAACAGATATAAGTAACATGCCTGATGGAGAATTGAAAGTAACAGTCACAAAGATACACACTGGACTTGAGAAAAGAACAGCAGATCAGTGAGACCCTTACCACAGAGATAAAAGAGTTAAAAAAGAATCAATCAGAGATGAAGGATGCAATAAATAAGGTTGGAAACAGGTTTGATACAATAAACAGCAGGCTGGAAGAAGCAGGGGAATGAATTAGTGACCTAGAAAACAAAGTAATGGAAAATAATGAAGCTGAAAAAAAGATAGAAACAGTGATTATGCAACATGATAATAGACTTAGGGAACTCAGTGACTCCATCAAATGTAATAACATTCATTTTACAGGAGTCCTAGAAGAAAAGAGAGAAAAGGGGGGGAGGAGGTTTATTTGAAGAAATAATCGCCAAAACCTTCCCTAATCTGGGAAAGAAAACAGACATCCAGATCCAGGAGACACAGAGAAATCCTATCAAAGTTAACAAAAGTAGGCCAATACCAAGACATATTATAATTAAATTTGCAATATATGACAATAAAGAAAAAATCTCAATAGCAAAACAAAGAGGTCCTTAACTTACAAGGGAAGAACCATAAGGCTTGCTGGAGATTTCTCAACAGAAACTTGGCAAGCCAGAAAGAAGTAGCATGATATATTCAAAGTGCTGAATGAGAAAAATCTGTAGCCAAGAATGCTCTATACATCAAAGCTATCATTCAGAATAGAAAGAGAGATAGTGTTTCCAGACAAACAAAATCTAAGGGAGTTTGTGACATTTAAACCAGCTCTGCAAGAAATATTAAAGGGGACTCTTTGAGTGCAAAGGAGAGACCAAAAGCCACAAAGACAAGAAAGAATCAGAGAAAATCTTCAAAAACATCAATAAAACAAGTAATAAAATGGCAATGGATGTTGAAAGAAATCCAGAGTAGCAGTACTTGTATTGGACAAACTAGTCATTAAAACTAAAACTGGGGGTGCCACCCTGGCTCAGTCAGTGAAGCATGTAACTCTTGATCTTGGAGTTCTGAGTTCAAGCCCCACAGTGGATGTAGGGGTTACTTAAAAAATAAAATCTTTAAAAACAAACAAACAAACAACATAAAAACCTAAAACTGCAACAAGAAACAAAAGAGGGCACTATGTCATCATAAAGGAGACAATCCAACAGGATCTAACAATTATAAATATTTATGCACTCAATACGTGAGCACCCAAATATATAGAACAATTAATAACAAACATGAACTAATTGTTAATAATACAGTAATAGTAGGGGACTTTAACACCCCACTTACATCAATGGACAGATAATCTAAACAGAAAATCAACAAGGAAAAAATGGCTTTGACACACTGGACCAGATGGACTTAACAAACATTCAGAACATTCCATCCTAAAACGGCAGAATATACATTCTTTTCAAGTGCACCTGGGGCATTCTTGAGAATAGATCACCACACTAGGTCATAAAACAGGCCTCAACAAATACAAAAATATTAAAGTTATGCCATACACCTTTTCTGACCACAACACTATGAAACTAGAAATCAACCACAAGAAAAAATCTGAAAGACCACAAACACACAGAGGTTAAACAACATGCTACTAAAGTGAACCAGAAATCAAAGAAGAAATAAAAAATACATGGAAACAAATGAAAATTCAATGGTCCATAACCTTTGGGATGTAGCAGAAGTGGTCCTAAGAAGGATGTGTATAGTCATACAGGTCAACCTCAAGAAGCAAGAAAAATCTCAAACAACCTAACCTTACACCTAAGGGAGCTAGAAAAAGAACAATAAACAAAGCCTAAAGCTGCCAGAAGAAAGGAAATAATAAAGGTTAGAGAAGAAATAAATTATATAGAAAGTAAAAAAAAAAATAATAGAACATATCATTGAAACTAGGAGCTGGTTCTTTGAAAAACTTAATAAAATTGTTAAGCCTTTAGCCAGATTTATCAAAAAGAAAAGAGAAAGGACCCAAATAAATAAAACCACAGGGGCACCTGGGTGGCTCAGTCTGTTAAGTGTCTGTCTTCAGCTAAGGTCATGATCCCAGGGTCCAGGGATAGAGACATGCATTGGAGCTTCCTGCTCAGCAGGAAGACTGCTTCTCCTTCTGCCCCACCCATCACCTGTTTGTGCTCTCTCTTTCAAACAAATAAATAAAATCCTTTTTAAAAAAGAGAATACGGGGATCCCTGGGTGGCGCAGCGGTTTGGCACCTGCCTTTGGCCCAGGGTGCGATCCTGGGGACCCAGATTCGAGTCCCATGTCAGGCTCCCGGTGCATGGAGCCTGCTTCTCCCTCTGCCTGTGTCTCTGCCTCTCTCTCACTGTGTGCCTATCATAAATAAATAAATAAATAAATAAATAAATAAATAAATAAATTTAAAAAAAATAAAAAAATAAAAAATAAAAAAGAGAATACTATGAAAAACCATATCAACAAATTATACAACCTAGAAGAAATAGATACATTCCTAGAATCATATAAATTACCAAAACTGAAACAAGAAGAAATGGAAAACTTTAACAGACTGATGAGTAGCAAAAAAATTGAATCAGTAATCAAAGAACTCCAACAAACAAAAGTTTAGGATCCAATGCTTTCACAGAGAAATTCTACCAAACAAAGAAGAATGAATATCTATTCTCCTCAAATTACAAAAAAGGAAGGAAAATTCCAAATTCATTCTATGAGGCCAGCATTACCCTGATACCAAAGCCAGATAAACACCCAACTGAAAAAGAGACCTACAGGCCAATATCTCTGATGAACATGGATGCAAAAATTCTCAATAAAATCCTAACAACCTGAATCCAACAATACATTAAAAATATTATTCACCATGATCAGAGACTTATCCTTGGGTTTCAAGGGTGGCTCAATATTCACAAATCAATCCATGTGATACACCACATTAACAAAAGAAAGGATAGAACCATATGATCATTTCAGCAGATGCCGAAAAAACATTTAACAAAGTACAACATAATTCATGATAAAAAAAAAAACCCACCTCAACAAACTGGATTTAGAGAGAACATACCTCAGTATAATAAAGGCCATGTATGAAAAACTCACAGCTAATATCATCCTCAATGGTGAATCCTAGAGCTTTTCCTCTATGGTCAAGAACAAGACAGGGATGTCCACTCTCACTACTGTCATGTATCATTGTACTGGAAGTCCTAGCCACAGCAATCAGACAACAAAAAGAAATAAAAAGCATCCAAATTAGCAAGGAAGAAGTAAAACTTTCATGATTTGCAGATGATGTGATGCTATATATAGAAAACATGAAAAACTCCACCAAAGAACTGCTAGAACGGATACGTGAATTCAGTAAAGTCATAGGATACATAATCAACATACAGAAATCCATTTTATTTCTATACACCAATAATGAAGCAGCAGAAAGAGAAATAAAGTAATCAATCCCATTTACAATTGCACAAAAAAAAAAACCAAGAAGATACCTAGGAATAAACCTAACCAGAGAGGTGAAAGACCTATACTCTGAAAACTATAATATACTGATGAAAGAAATTGAAGATGACACAAAGAAATGGAAATACATTCCACGCTCATGGATTAGAAGAACAAATACTGTTAAAATGTCTATACTAGCCAAAGAAATCTACATATTTAATGTGATCCCTATCAAACTACCAACATTCTTCACAGTGCTAGAACAAACGATCATAAAATTTCTTTGGACTCACAAAAGACCCTGAATAGCCAAAGCAACACTGAAAAAGAGAAGAAAAGCTAGAGGTATGACAATTCCAGACTCCAGATTATATTACAAAGCTGTAGTGATCAAAACATTATGGTACTGGTGCAAAAATAGACACATAGATCAATAGCCCAAAAATGAACCCACAACTATATGGCCAATTAATCTTCAACAAAGCAGGAAAGAATATCCAACGGGAAAAAGACAGTCTCTTTAACAAACGATGTTGGGAAAACTGGAGGGCAACATGCAAAAGAATGAAATTGGACCACTTGCTTACACCACACACAAAAATAAATTCAAAATAGATGAAAGACCTATATGCGACATCTGAAACCATAAAAATCCTGGAGGATACATGGGCAGTAACCTCTTTGACATCAGCCATAGCAACATTTTTCTAGATATGTCTCTTGGCACAAGGGAAACAAAAGCAAAAGTAAACTATTGGAACTTCATGAAAATAAAAACCTTCTGCACAGCAAAGGAAACAATCAGCAAAACTAAAATGCAACTATGAAATGGAAGAAGATATTTGCAAATGACATATCTGATAAATATATATAAAGGACTCATAAAACTCAACACCCCAAAAATGAATAATTCAAGTAAAACTGGACAGAAGACATGAATGACATTTTTCCAAAGAAGACATCCAGTTGGCTAACAGACACATGAAGAGATACTCAGCATCACTCATCATGAGGGAAATAGAGATCAAACTGCAATGAGGTATCACCCCACACCTGTCAAAATGGGTAAATTCAACAACACAAGAAAAAACAGATGTTGGTGAGGGTGTGGAGAAAGGGGAACCCTCTTGCACTGTTGGTGGGAATGCAAACTGGTACAGCCACTGTGGAAAACAGTATGGAGGTTCCTCAGAAAGCTAGATATAGAATTACCCACTATGGTCTCACAATTGCACTGCTAGTTATTTACCCAAAGAATACAAAAATACTGATTTGAAAGAATAAATGCACCTTGATGTTTATGGCAGCATTATCTACTAGAGCCAAATTAGGGAAACAGCCCAAGTGTCCTTCAACTGATGAATGGATAAAGAACAGTGGTACGTGTGTATATATAATGGAATATCATTCAGCCATAAAAGAGAATGACATCTTGCTGTTTGCAACAACATGGATGACACTAGATAGGATTATGCTAAGTGAAGTAAGTCAGAGAAAGACATATACCACATGCTTTCACTCATATATGGAATTTAAGAAACAAAAAAAATGAGCAAAGTGGAAAAAGAGAGAGAGAGAAACCAAGAAACAGACCCTTAACTATAGAGAATAGATGGCTACCAGAGGGATGGGGTGGGGAAATGGGTGAAATAGGTAATGGAGACTAAGGAGGGCACTTGCTGTGATGAGTACCAGGTGTGATATGGAAGTATGAAATCACTGTATTGTACATCTGAGACTAATACTGTATGTTAACAAACTGGAATTTAAATAAATGCTTTAAAAATTCATATGTCTATATAAAGGATCTAGAATAGCTAAAAACAATTTTGAAAAGGAAAAGCAAAGTTTAAAAATATACACTACTTTAATTCAATCTGTATTATAAAGCTACAGTAACCAATACAGTGTGATATCGATATAAAAAGTATACAAATAGATCAATAGAACAAAATACCAAGTCTAGAAAGACGCCCACACTTATATGGACAACTGACTTTTATAAAGATATAAAATCCACACAATAGACAAAGGATAGCCTTCTCAACAAGTAGTGAATATTCGTATTTTTAAAAAGGGAACTTTTATCCATAACTTCCAGTATATACAAAAATCATTTCAAAGTGGATCATAGGAGAGGCGGGGCATGATGGCGGAAGAGTAGGGTCCCCAAGTCACCTGTCCCCACCAACTTACCTAGATAACTTTCAAATCATCCTCAAAGTGGATCATAGACCTAAACATAAAACTATGGAACCCCTAAAAAATGAGATTTTCATGACCTTGAGTTAGACAAAGATGTCTTAGATACAACATCAAAAGCACTATTCATTAAAATTTTTGATAAATCTGGACTCCATCAAATTAAAAATTTTTGCTACACTTCTATAGACAACACTAAGAAAATGAAAAGACAATCCAAGGACTGGGAGAAAAATACTACAAATCTGAAAAAGTACTTGAGTACAGAATATATAAAGAACTCTCAAATATCTGTATTCATTAGGAAAATGAAACTTTAAACCAATAAGATACCACTAAAATTAACAGTAATGAAAAGAACTGACCATACCAAGTATTGTTGAGGTTGTCAAGTGACTACAAAACTCTCAGACACTGTGGGTAGGAGTATAAAATGGTACATCCATTAAAAAAAAAAGGTTGGCAGTTTCTTTCCTCACTGTATTTTGAAAGGGCAACTGTTTTGATGTACCTATTAATAAGAGCTTTTTTGGCTTTTTGATAACAGTCATTTGAGTGGATGTGAAGTGGTATCTCATTGATCTCATCGGTTTTTCTTTTTTTTCATAGGAGCACTTTATCAGAGTAGTTCCCTTCTATTTCTAATGGGTGTAGAATTTCATCAAATGCTTTTTCTGGTTCTGTTGAAATGATAATATGTTCTTTGTTATTCTATTGGTATGGCATATGATTAATTGATTTTTTGTATTTTAAACCAACTCTGCACTTTGGTATCCCATTTGGTTATATTGCATAATCCTTCCTATATGTAGCTGGGGTTGGTTTGCTGCTATTTTGTTGTGGATTTTTGCATCTATATTCATAAGACATATTTGTCTGCAGTTTCCTTGGGATATTTTCTTCCAGTTTTGGTACCAAGGTAATACTGGCCCCATAGAATGAGTTGGGAAGTGTTCTTCTTCTGCTCCTCCTCCTTCTTCTTTTTATTTTTTGGAAGACTTATAAAGAGTTGTTATTAATTTGCTTTAACTGTTTAGTAGAATTTGCCACTAAAGCCATCTGGGCTTGGCCTTTTCTTTGTAGGTAGTTTTTTGATGACTAATTCAATCTTTTAATTGTTGTAACTCTACTCAGATAGT
Source organism: Canis lupus dingo (assembly GCF_003254725.2). Lineage (NCBI taxonomy): Eukaryota > Metazoa > Chordata > Mammalia > Carnivora > Canidae > Canis > Canis lupus. Next base: position 39,358,197 of record NC_064281.1, read on the forward strand.
CTGTTTTTTCTTGAGTTACATTTGGTAGTTTATGATTTGCGGGGGGGGGGGGTCTTTATCCAGTTCATTTAAGTTGTGTTGTCTAATTTATTTTCATATGATTGTCCTTTGTATTTACAATCCTTTTTATCATTTTTATGCCTGTAAAGTCAGTAGGAATGTCCCATTTTTCATTTTCAATTCTATTAACTTGAGTCTTCTTTCTTTTTTTGTGGTCAATCTTCCAAAATCTGTTAATTTTATTAACTTTATTAAAATGTGTTCTTTCCAAAAAACCAGCCTTTGGTTTCATGGATTTTCTTTATTTTTTGCATTTTCTGTGTCACTAATTTCTTTTTTTCTTCAAATTTTTGTTTAAATTCTAGTTAATTAGCATATAGTGCAATACTGGTTTTGAGAGTAGAATTCAGCAATTCATCACTTACATACAACAACCAGTGCTCATCAGAACAAGTGCCCTCCTTAATCCCCATCATTTATCTAGGCCATCCCCCCAACCTCCTCCCTCCACCAACCCTCCATTTGTTTTCTATCTTTAAGAGTCTCTTGTTTGGTTTCCCTTTCTTTCTCTCTATTTTCTTTTCCCCCTCCTATATGTTCATCTGTATTGTTTCTTAAATTCCACATGGGTCTATTTCACTAATTTCTGCTCTAATAATTATTTCCTTCCTTCTGCTCACTTTAGATTTAGTTTGTTCTTTTCTTTCCAGTTCTTAAGGTCGAAAGTTATTAATTTTCACTTATGTTAAATTATTTTCTAACTTTATGTGTGATTTATGTGTGCGTTGCTTAATTTCCACATTTTTGCAAGTTTCCCTTTCTATTATTGGTTTTTAATTTTATTTTGTGTTTTGAGAACATACTTTGTATTATTCCTATCCTTTTAAATGGAATTAGGGTTTTTTAATAGTCTATCCTGGGAAATATTTCATGTACACATGAGGAGAATGTATATTCTGTTTTGATATGGAGTTTTCTACAAATGTCTGTTAGGTATAGTCAATTTATATTGTTCTTTTTTAAAATTTTACATTCTAGTATAATTAACATACAGTGTTATATTAGTTTCAGGTGTACAATATAGTAATTCAACAATTCCATACAACACTCAGAGCTCATCACAAGTGAGCTTATTTAATCCCCATCACCTATTTCACCCAAACCCCACCCATCTCCTCTCTGGTAACTATTAGTTTGTTCTCTAGAGTTAAAAGTCTGTGTCTTGGTTTGCCTCTCTCTTTTTTTCCCCTTTGCTCATTTGTTTTGTTTCTTAAATTCCACATATGAGTAAAATCATATGATATTTGTCTTTCTCTAACTTGTTTCACTTAGCATTATACTCTCTGGTTTCATCTATGTTATTGCAAATGGCAAGATTTCATTCTTTTGTGGCTAAATAATATTCTTCTGTGTGTGTGTGTGTGTGTGTGTATGTGTGCCAATTTTGTTAAAATGTCAATACTACCCAACGCAATCTACAGATTTAATGCAATCCCTATCAAAATGCCAACAGTTCATTTTTTCACAGAACTAGAACAAAAAAATCCTAAAATTTGTAGGGTACCACAAAAGATCCTGAACTTCCAAAGCAATTTTGAAAGGGAAAAGCAAAGCTGGAGGTATCAAAATTCCAGACTTCAAGTTATATTATGAAGCTGTAGTAATTATGGTGTTGCTCAAACTATCTATTTCCTTGTTTATTTTCTGCCTAGTTTTTCCATCCATTGTTGAAAGTAGCTTATTGAAGTCTCCCTTTAATTCTGTCAATTTTTGCTTCAGGTGTTTTGGGATTCTGTTGTTATGTGCATATATATTTATAATTCTTATATCCTCCAGCTAGATTGATCCTTTTATCACTATAAAATGTCCCTTTTTACCTGTAAGGTTTTTGTTGTTGTTTTAAAGTCTTTTTTTGTCTGATATTAGTATTGCTACTTCACCTTCTTAGATGTTGTTTTCATGATATATTTTTTCATCCTTTACCTCAGCAACAAGGTAACTTGAGGCAGAATAAGAAATGTTGACATCCTGTCCCTGTTGGGAAAACATTCCTCTAACTAAGAGTTAGAGAGAGAGATATCCATGTCTGTGCAAGTCTAGAGCATAGTTTTCACCTCACTGAGCTGAGGGGGGTGCGGGAAAGAGCATAGGTTTTGGTTCAAATACCACAGATTCTTGCAGTTCTTGCTGAGTTTTTGTAGTTTTTCTTGAACAATATTTCTTCATTTGTTGTATGTCCTGAGAACAATTTTCAGAGACTTTAAATGTTTATTTTCAAAATAATTTTCACCAGCTTAACTGGGAAACATATCAACAAAGCCTTTGATGTTGTCGTGGCAGAAACAAAATTCTAGAGGTGTTTTTTAAGTAAATATATACCCACAAGATGATCTGGCCATTCCATGCTTGGTTGTTTACTTAAGAGAAAAGAATGCATATGTCTATACAAAGACTTGTACATGAGTGCTCCCAACAACTTTGTAATGGCTCCCAACTGGAAATAATTCAAACGATCATCAGCAAGTGAATAGGTATATGAATTATAATATATCAGTACATTGGAATACTACTCAACAATAAAACAGAGTGAACTGTTAATATGGACAAAGCATAAATGAATCTCAAAATAATTACACTGAGTAAAAGAAGTGAGACAAAAAAGAATAATACTCTATGACTGGTTGTATATAAATTACTAGACAATGTAATCAATAGTGACAGAAAATACTCTCGATGGGATGTACTGGAAGGGATGTGATGGAGGGGTTATAAAGGAGCATAAAGCAACCTTCCAGAGTGATGAACAGCCAATTATCTTCATTGTGGTGATTGTTTCACAGGCTTGTATATCTGTTAAAACATGAAATTGATTGTATACTTTAAATATGTGCAGTTCATTGTAAGTCAGTTATGCTTCAATTAAGCTGTTAAAAAAATTCTATTCTTCTTTTTATTGCTGAACATCTTGGGTCCTGGGAGGAAACAGCAAATTTCCTCTTGCTTGGGGAGACTTTTCTCCTTTGTCTGTGTGTTTCCAGCTTCTGATGAGCCACCCAAGTTGCTATACTCTTCTCTCTTCCTCTCATTTTGGTGGTTGGTTTCCTCTCTCATCTTTTAATTCAGCTGTGTCCTGGATCCATTCTATTTCATTTCTTTGTTCATTTTTTCATGCCTTCAACAAACATTTGTTGGTCACCTGTGTAATGCCACATGCTATGCTAATTCTAGAAATAAAAGAGAAAAGTGGTCCCTGTTGCCAAGGAACTCATTGTCTAGTAGGATGGAAAGACATATACACAAAAAATACTAGAAGTCCTAAGTAATATGGAGGTTTACACAATGTACCATAAGGCACAAAGAAGGAAATAGTAGGGGATATTTTGGTTTTGTGTTTCCTGAGTTTTCATTCACCCTAATCTATTAACAGCCTGATTTCTTTCTGGAGAATTACCTTTCTCTACTGTGTACTATGTCAGTGTGACTAAGAGTCTAAGTGACTGTGCCCTCCTTGACCAAGAGACTTGTATATAACCCAAGGTGGAACACAGGTTTTTCTCCATGGATTTTGCCTCTTGAGAAATTCAAGGATGAAAAAACAGATATAGTTCACTCATCCCAAAACTACCTCCTGGGCCAGATGGTCATATTCTAATTCCTGCTCCCTAGCTCTCTGATATATTCTGATGTCTATTTCTGAATCTGGTACTCCAACCTTCCTATTATATCTATTATGCACTTCTAATAAATGTCCTTTTTTTCCTAAAAAAAACCTAAGTCAGTTGCAGTTGCATACAAAGAGCCCTAAATGATATAGGTTCATGGAAGAGAAAGTACTAAAGTTGTCTATTAACATAAGTATGGTACAGATGAGCCATAGATAAAATTGAAGTTGGAGAGATGCACAGGGGCCAGACACTGGAATGTCTTAGGATAAGGACAAGAGGATTTTAAACTGGAAAGTAATCAGTCAGTAAAATCATATAATAGTGGTTCTCAAAGTGTAGTCCTTTGGGCCAGAAATATAAGCATCACATAAACACTTACTAGAAACACACATTCTAGGGCTACACTGAATCAGACCTACCAAAGCAGAAACTCTAAGCATAGGGCCCAGCAATCTATGTTTTAGACTCTCTACATAATTATGATGCACTGGAAGATTTGATAATATCTATTCTACATCATTCTTGCTGATGTGTGATGGGGAGTGGGGTTTAAAGGGTGGAAGTTTGAAGAAAATGAATCCAGTTGGGACACAATTACACTAGTATATGGCCTAAACTAAGGTACTACTAGTAGATGGGAGTATAGGAAAAAAATTCAAGAAATTCAATGAATATAGAGCCAAATGGGCTGCATCATTAATAGAATGATGATGAGAATCCATTCGCAGTGAGGAAAATGTAATATTCAGAATTACTTCCAGATTTCTGACTTGGATGAATGGGTGAATTAAGCTTAAGGGGAGAAGTATGGGAGGAAAGGCACATTTTCAAAAATGTACTGAGGTGAAATGCACACAACACAAAATTAACCATTTTAAAGTGAACAATTCAGTAGTATTTAATACATTTACAACACTATGCAACCACTACCTTTATCTGAACCAAAACATTTCCATCACTCCAAACTGAAATCCTATGCCCATTAAGTAGTTTATCTCCATTTCCTCTTCCCCCAGCCCCTGGAAACCACCAATCTGTGTTTTGTCACTATGGATTTACCTGTTTTGGATATTTCATATAAATGAAATCATGCAGTATGTGAACTTGTATGTCTGGCTTTTCTCCCTTAACATAATATTTTTGAGATTTGTCCACACTGTAGCATGTACTTCATTCCTTTTAATGGCTAATGTTCCATTGCATGTATATACCACAATTTGGTTATCAATTCCTTCTTTAATGGACCTTTGTTTCCATCTTTGGGCTATTGTGAATAGTGATACTATGACTTTGTGTGCACATGTATTTTCATGTACCTGTTTTCAGTTCTTTTGGGTATACACCTAGGAGAAGAATTGCTGAGTCATTTAATAACTCTGCTTAACATTTGAAAGAACTACTGAAATGTTTTCCACAGTGACTATCATTTTACATTCCTATCAGCAACATGTTAGTGTTCTAATTTCTCTATATCATCACTAACATTTGTTGTTTTCCTTTTTTTTATTATAGTCATCCTAATGGTGTGAGCTGATGTCTTATTGTGGTTTTGATTTGTATTTCTCTAATGGCTGTGGTATTTAGCATCTTTTTCATGTGCTTATTAGCAAGTTGTATATCTTCTTTGGAGAAATGTCTAAGTCCTTTGCCTATTTTTTAATTGGGATGTCTGTCCTATAGTCTTGAGTTTAAATTCCTTACATATTCTAAATACTAGACCCTAACCATATATATATATAATTTGTAAATACTTTCTCCTATTCTATGGGTTGTCTTTTCACCCTCTTGATAGTATGCTTTGATGGACAAAAGGTTTTAATTTTGAAGAAGTCCAATTTATCTGTTTTTTTTTTCTGTTGTCACTCATGCTTTCGATGTCATATCTAGGAATCCACTGTGCAAATCCAAAGTCATAAAGATTTCCTCCTGTACTTTCTTATAGGAGTTTTATGGTTTTAATTGTCACATTTAGGTTTTTGGTTTATTTTGAGTTTACTTTTGTATATGGTGAGAGGTAGGAGTCCAATTTCGTTCTTTTACATGTAGATAGCCAGTTGTCCCAGAACCATCTGTTGAAATGACCATTATTTTTCCATTGAATGGTCTTGAAACCCTTGTAGAAAACCAATTGGCCATAGATGTATGGGTTTATTTCTGTATTCTCAATTCTATTCCATTGGTTTATATGTATCACATTGTTTTGATTATTATAACTTTATAGTAATTTTTGAAATTGGGAAATATGAGTCTTCCAACTTTGTTCATTTTCTTGTTTTGGCTATTTTGAGTCTCCTGGAACATCATATATATTTGAATATTAACTTTTCCATTTCTACAAAGAAAAGACACTGGAATTTTGTTAGGTATTGCATTGAATCTATAAAAAAGCAGATTGTAAGATAAAGCATGAGTTTTATTTTGAGCATGATGAGTTTAGGGTGATCATCTATAAGGAATTAGATATATGTTCTAGAGCTTAGAAAAGAGGCTTGAATGGAGATGCATATTTGAGATATGAGTATACATGAAGATAGTAGTTGAAGTCCCAGCTGTGATGAGATCTTTTAGGAAGAGCATGTAGAGAGAAATGAGAGGAAAATCCTTGGCTTCACCAATATTAAGAAAGTGTAAGGAAAGGAGAGCCTGAGAAAATAATTTAATAAAGGAAGGATAATACTGAAGCTAAGTGAACAAGAGTGGTACAGTAAAAGCCAAGGGAAGAGAGAGATTTAATACAAGTAGTGTTTCATGTTGCAGGGTTCATGACATAATTTTTAAAAACAATCAATGGATTTGGCACTGGTGACCTTGGAAAGATCACTCTGTACAAAATGTGAAGGCTAAAACCTGGCTAGGGCAGGTTGGAGCATATACAGGCAGTGAGAAAGTAGGGGCAGCAGAAGTATAGCATATTATTTTGGAGCATCTTGGCTATGAAAAGAAGGGAAAGATAAGATTAGCACATAAGGAGGGTATAATGATATTAGAAGATTTGGAAGCCACAGAGAAATACCTCAGAAAGGAGATAAGTTGAAAATGGAGGAGAAAGAGGGAGTAATGAGCAGAATAATGCCTTGAATCTGTTAGAGATGAGGAGGATGTGGAGGGAATTGCCTTTATTAGGAAAAAGGACAGCCTCTGCAGCCTACTTTCTCCTTCTTTAGTATGAATGATGAAACCTGAAAGTCGGTGCAGATAAAAATGACTCATAAGTAAGGGGGGAAATTACAGAAGTTCAATACATGATAGCCTTCATATTCTGGGTGAAATTGGAGGTAAGGTCATCTGCACTGAAGTGATGGAGTACTTGAGGTCAATGGAGCAACTAGTCAGAGAAATAGGAGGACAACGTGGTCAGAAATAAGGTAACAAACTAATAAAGGATGCTGAGAGTCAAGGAGGGACTGGTTGCCTTAATTCATTCAAGGATGTGATTTTTCTGCAATAGCATTCAGCAGCCCAGATGTGGGAGCAGCAAGGGAAGATGGCAAGGTTGATCTAGATTTGAAAATTATAGGAGAGATGTGCCAGAAAGTTGATAGGCTTGGTGCTGAGTTCAAGGATACAATTGCTGAGTGCAGTGGAGTCAGGTTTAGATAGATAAGAAAGTAAAGCCAAATAGGGTTGATAGGGTTGATGGACTAGAAATAAAATAGCTTTGATGTCTGTGTGTGTGTGATGTTAAAGAGCTGAAGGGGAAGAAAAGGCTGAGGGATAAGATGATAAGATTCATAACAGTACAGTAGAATATGAGTTTGGAGACAGAGCTGCTCCAGTGATATCAGGTCTAGGATATGACAATCAAAGTGGGTCACTGGGGTCATGACAGGTGAAGACTGTTGGTGTTGAAGATGTTTTAAAAACACCCAGGAAGCCAGTATGCTGAATGGCTTCTCATGGATAGAGAAGCTGCCCAGCATGAAGACAGGACATGAGGAAGAGAAGAAAACAGGGAATATCCAGGCTTTTAATGAATACAGAGGAACGGGTGAGAGTTTCAAAGATAAAACAAAGAGGAGAGGGATAAAAAGAAGTATATACAGTTGGCATAAATCTTAATGAAGGAGGCTTTCTTGCCCCAGGATGGAAGTCATAATCTTCCAGTTGTATTGGAATGCTAGGAGATATGATCAAGTGACAGCATGCAATAAGTGGGAGTAGAAGAATCAGACTTTTCCAAAGAAGAAGCTTGGGAGTTTCAGGAGAGATGTGCTCTGAAGAGCCAGGAGATAGCGCTCTATGAAGTAGTTGAGGATATAAGGGAGGTTATTTACAGTGGAATGAGGGTCTTTGAGGAAAGGATTGGAGGGAAGTTAACAATGTGAGAAATATTCAGGTAGAATGAGAGTAACGAATGATAATAATAACTTGTGTCAGATACCATAATAAGGGTTTTATATGTTTATTTCATGTAATTATTACATTAACTCTGCAATGTAGGTGTTATCTCTCTTTTTCATATGAATAAACTGACATTGAAAGCACGTAGGAACTTGTTTAAAGTTATGTATCTAATAAGATGCTGAGTTGGTTTTCCAATATTTGACTTCCCAGCTTGGTCTCTTAACCACTAAAAAGGATTGGAATGACAGGATCTAAGAGGAGAAAGAGGTTGCTGGAGGGCCTCCAATGATTGTATAGGAGACTTCATGGGTCCATTTAACTGAAAATGTAGATGTGTATTCATAGGGTCCTCTGACTGGGGCTGCCAGTTAGGGTCAGCAATCTGCTGTCAGATTTCCAGATGGTCAGTGAGTGGAGGAATATGCAGACAGGCTCTTGGAGAAGGCTCTGAAAATGTAACGATAACAGAATTGCTGAAACAAGAAGTGATTCTTTCTTTGATTTTTTTTCTCTTCTTCCCTCTCACCACCAGCCATGCCCTTCCCACAACCTTCTACTTTCAAGGTTTTGCCAGCATTGCTAGTACTCGCTCATATACTTTCAGATTTCTCTGTTTCTACACACCCTCTTATGGTTTTGGTAGGTTTTGGAAGCCTTTGCTTCCAAAGGCTACATCTGAGACTCTTCTGATGACTGCTCTGTTTGCCTGGGAGAGCTTTAAGCCAGGCAATGGATGGATGTGGCAATATAAAAGCTCAGTTTCCTTGCCTCAGGTTAGGACACCTTGGAGGCAGAACTTACTACAGAGTTCCCTTGAGGGATCAGGTTGGACCTACCATCCTTGGAACCTGGCCTGAAATTGCACTCTGTCTTGGCTTCTTCCCTTTCTCCGTCCTGCCTCCCCCACTTCCTTCCTAGTTTCTTCTGGGAGCACTTTTTACACAAATCACATGTATATGAATCCTCAACTTAGGGTCTGCTCCTGGGGAACTCAAACAAGAAATCAGATAACTATTAAAGGAATATTCATTTAGATAGAAATTTTGAGGATAAAATTGAAAATGTATTTTTTAAACAAAAACACATGAACAAATTAAGTACTAAAATGAAGTATGGGTGAATTCCTTCATAATACAGAAGTGGAGAAAGTTTTTTTACTTATTACTTAAAATCAAGAAGCAATGTAAAGAAAAGATTGATAAATTCTGCTACATAAAAATTAAAATTTTCTTTAAAAACATAAGTAAAGAAAATGACAAAATGAAATAAATATTTGCATCTTTTATCATTGGTGAAGGGCTAATCTCCTTCCTACATAAAGAGCTGTTAAAAATTTAGAGGACAGCAGGGATGCACATTCTCTTCATTTCTATTCAACAAGTACTGGAAGTCCCAGCCAGAGCAATTAGGCAAGAAAAAGAAGTAAAAGGCATCCGAATCAGAAAGGAAGAAACAAAATTGCCCCTGTTGGCAGATGGCATGATCTTATTTATAGAAAACCCTAAATACTCCATTAAAAAAAACTGTTATATCTAGCAAATAAATTCTAGGGAAGTTTCAGGATACAAAATCAACATTCAAAAATCAGTTGCATTTCTACACACCAACAGTGACTTCTCTGGAAAAGAAATTAGAAAACAATCCATTTATGATAACACAAAAAAAAGCATAAAGTACTTAGAAATAAACTTAGCTAAGGAGATCAAACACTTATATACTAAAAACTACCAACATTAATGAGAGCAATTAAACAATACAAAAACAAATGAAATAACATTCCATGTTCATGGAATGAAATGATATTGTTAAAATTTCCATATCACTCAAAGTAATCTACATATTTAATGTAACCCCTATCAAAATTCTACTGGCATTGTTTTTTGCAGAAATAGAAAACATTTCTTGAATTTATATGGAATAACAAGGCCAGGAATAGCTGAATCAATCTTGAGAAGAAAGAACAAAGATGGAGGCATCACGCTTCCTGATTTCAAAATATGTTATGAAGCTATAATAATCAAAACAGTATGTATGAGACTGGCATAAAGACAGATATGTCAACTAATGCAACAGAATAAGGAGCCTAGAAATAAGGAATGCACATACACAGTCAATACATCTTTGACAAGAGAGCCAGGAATACACAATGAAGGAAAAAATAGTCTCTTCAACAAATGGTGCTGGGAAAGTGAGATATCCACATGCAAAATAATGAAATTAAGCCTTTATCTTACACTATACACAAAAATAGGCTCAACTAGATTATAGATTCAAAGACCCCAAAACTGTATAACTCCTAGAAGAAAACATGGGTGAAAAGTCTCATAACATTGGTCTTGGCAATGATTTCACGAATACAACACCAAAATCACAGGCAAAAAAAATAAAAAAAAAAAACACCAAACAAACAAAAACCCCATCAAACTAAAAACCTTTACAGCAAAGAAAATAATCAACAGAGTGATAACAGGGAACTTACAAAATGGAAGAAAATATTTGAAAACCAAGCATCTGATAAGGAGATAATAACTAAAATGTTAAGGAACTCCTTCAACTTGATTGTAAAAAAACTAATAACCCAATTTAGAAATGGGACTTGAATAGATATTCTTCTGAAGAAGACATACAAAGGGCCAACAGGAATATGAAAAAAATGCTCAAATCACTAATTATTAGGGGAATGTAAATCAAAACCACAATACGGTATTATGTCACAGCTATCGGGATGGTTATTATTAAAAGAAAATTCCCAAAGGCAACAATGTTGTCGAGTATGTAGAGAAATTAAAATCCTTGCATGCTGTTGCTGGAAATGCAAAATAGCACGGCCTTTTTGGAAAATAGTATGAAGTTTCCTTAAAACATTAAAAATAGAGCTACCATTTGATCCAGCAATCCCGTTTTTGGAGGTTTATCCAAAAGAAATGACATCAGGACCTCAAAGAGATATTAGCATTCCTCTCTTCATTAAAACATTGCTTACAATAACCAAGATGTGGAAACAACCTAACCATCAAACAACAGATAAATGGATAAAAAATACAGTATATATATATATATATATATATATATATATATATATATATATATATATATAATAGAATATTATTCGGCCTTTAAAAAGAAGGAAATTCCACGATATGTGACAATATGGATGAATCTTGAAGATACTATGCTAAGTGAAGTAAGCCAGTCACAGAAAGCCTGCCTGATTCCACTTACCTATCTAAGATAGTCAAATTTATAAAGTCAAAGAATAAAATGGTAGTTGCCATAGGCTGGGGAAAGGGGAAAATAAGGAGTTAGTAATGAGTATAAAATTTCAGTTAAGCAAGATGAATAAGTACTAATGATCTGCTGTACAACATCATACCTATAGTCACCAATATTTTCTACACTTAAAATTTTGTTAGGAGGTGGGACCTCATGTGAAATGTTATTACCACAATAAAATAAAAATAGGAAAACAAACGAATATATAAACGGCTTTAAAAATTCAGAGGAAAAATACCAAAGCCCAACTGAAGAATGAGAAAGAGTAATTGCAGAGAGAAAAGTAAACTGGCTCTTAAACATATGAAAATATGCCTAAAATAACTCAAATAGAAATTACTACTACTCAAAGATACTTTATGCTTATTAAATTGGCAAAAAATGAAATGATTGACAAAACATTCTGTTGCAAGACTGTGCAGAAACATATGCACTCATCACTTGATGGCAGGAAGTACAAAATGGCACACTTAGGTGGTATTTTGGCCATATCTAGTGGAATTAAATATGCCCATATTCTTTTACTCAGCAGTGCTGAAGATATGCCTCCACAAGACTAAAACAATATACACATAAGTTTATTAATCATATATTATTTAAAACAACAATAGTCTGAAAAGAATGCATCTCTGTTAACATAGACTGGTTGAATAAACTAGCCACGTGATGGAGTACTATACAGCCATAAAGAAAGAATGAGGACAAACTCTCTGAATTGAAATTGAGTACTTTCCAAGATGTAGTAAGTAAAAAAAAATCAAGGTATAGAACAGTCTATGATCCACTACATTTTGTGTATGAAAGAAGGGAAAGGGACACCTGGGTGGCACAACTGGTTAAGTGCTGGATTCGTGGTTTCAGCTCAGGTCTGGTCTCAGGGTTGTGCGATAGAGCCCTACATCAGGCTCCATGCTCAGCAAGGAGTCTGGTTGGGTTTATCTCTCTCTCTCTCTCTCAAATAAATAAATAAATCTTTAAAAAGGGGAGAATAACCATCTCCCATGCACATATATACAACAATGTGTGTGTCTACACACGTACCCATTATTTACATTGTATATATATATATATATACTCACAATATATACAATGTAAATAATATTACAATATTGTATATTGTAAAACAACATATAACTACATGCATATAGTTACATATACACATGCTTAATATTTGCAAAAGAAAAAAGAAACATAGGAAGGACAATCAGAACATAAGAATAGGTACTATGGAGATATGAATGGAGAGAAAGGTATCAAGGTGGAACTGAGACTTCTCCAAGGACTCACATTTTTTAAATATATTAATATTTTACTTATCAGAAAGGGAGACAGAACGTAAAGACTGCTAACTCTGGGAAACGAACTAGGGGTAGTAGAAGGGGAGGAGGGCCGGGGGTGGGAGTGAATGGGTGACGGGCACTGGGGGTTATTCTGTATGTTAGTAAATTGAACACCAATAAAAAATTAAAAAATAAATAAATAAATATATTAATATTTTACGTATTCAAAAGTAAAATTACATCAAAAGAAGCAAAAAAAGAAAATCCTAATATTGACCATAAGCAGAGACAGATGAATCTTGCTGTATATCAAAATGATAATATATTCACACTGAGAAAAAAAGAATTATAAATTATTTTAAGCAACTTTGAAACGTGGTTCTCTGACTCCAACACTCTGTATATTTAGTAGCATATATTCTGAAGATGAAAAGAGCTGTAAAATAATCTTAAAATTTACCCAGTAGGTTTATTGTCAGTACTATTGGTTCGGTTTAAGTATATTGTGGGATCAAGCAATTTGAGCACAAATATGAAAATTGCTGTATTTTATTGTAACAGGAAATAAATAAAAAATTATAAGCCCATAATGACACCCAAAGAGAAGGTGGGGTGGAGAGAAGAGGCAGGAGGAGAAGGAGGATTTTGACTGTGGTACTGTAGTTGTTTAAAAGAATGTCCTTGATCTTGGGAAATGTGCACTGAAGTATTTGGTAAAGCGGCTTGATGTTGTCATTTCATTTGAGAGTACTCAGTTCAGAAAAAAATATAATATATGCATATGCACATAGGAAAAGGAAGTAAAACAAATGGAGCAAAATGTAAACAATTGGTGAATCTGAGTAAAGAATATAGGAGAGATCCTTACACTATTCTCGGAATTTGAAATTATTTCTAAGTAAAAAGTTAGTAAATGAAAAGTTACTCCAAAAATGCTACCTTCTCAGCATGTGCAACATTTGAGAGCAGAGCAGACGGAAGGGCTGTTCTCCATGCTCAAATATTAACCCTGGTGCAGGATGCAGGCTGATTAGAAAACAGGGAGTAGGACCAGTTCCCAGTAACCAAATTAATCCTCTAATAACTGGCTCACAAAAGCAAAAATAATAAATAATAATAATAATAAATAATAATAATAACTGGCTCACAAAAGCAAAATGTCTCTAGTTTTTGTCATTAGAGATCACAAGGACTTTAATTGCCAAAAACAAATGGAGTTTTAGATGCGGAATAACTGATGCTAAGACCAGGTAAGAGGCCACAGCCCAGCTTGGCTTAATTGGTCCCTGGAACAGGGAAGAATCTGGTGTATATGTCAGGCTGTGTGTGTATGTACGTGCACAGAGGTCAGGCCCCAAATGGAGAAGGAAGAGAGAAAGTATAAGGATGGCAACAGGCAGAAATGCTTTCCTGAATAAAAGGCTAAGTGGGGGGAGCACCAGGAGGCCACAGCCCCTCTCACTTGGGCCTTCAGAATCAGGCCTTTGCAGCCACCTCATTAACACATCATTAAGAAGAGTCCATTCTACCTAAGTGAGTGTTTCTCAGAAAAATGGATTATTTCTGTCCCCTTAAAATTCATAAATGCTGCCCAGAAAGCCCTAGGTTTCCTGTAATGTCTATTAAAAATTCCAGATATTCTAGCAGCAATGTCCAGTCCCCACTATTTCCACTAAGAGAAATAAAATAGTAACACTAAATTATGCTTGTTCTCTCTTAAATGATGTACCCAGTGGAGAGAAGGTATAACATTGGATTGGATACTCAGTCTTTCAGGATCATTACTAAAATACCTGATAGTCTCTTAAAAATTGTAGTATATTTCATTCTCTAAGGACTAAAATGCAAGAAAACCATTTCTGTTATTAGAGTATGGGTGGGTTTTTTTTTTCTTTTTGAAATAGTAAAACTAAAAGAGTTTACCCTAATAGTGAATGTGAGGTTAAGTTGGCTTTGATTCCTGAACTGTTGTTTCTTTAGAGCTATAAAACTACTTTTGTTTCAGAGTATCTTATACTCATAGGAAGGAAGGAAACTGACATTTGTTGGCTGCCTACTATGTGCTAAGCATTGCACTATTTCATTTAATCCAGAATTTAGCTCATTCCAAACTCAGAAGTAAAAGACAGAAAACACTAAAAGATTCTTTTTTATTAGAAAGGGATAGCATTAGCACCATTTTGTTCTGTGGATACAAATTCTGGACCTATACATTGAACTATGTTTTCATGTGTAGTACATGTTTATGTATCTAAATGTTTATGTCCCCTTAGGTTGTTTTTGTCAATAAGAATTTCTTACTGCAACTATTTTTCCTTTCTTCATTTCCCGGTGGTTTCTTCTTTTTATAGAATAGAACACTTACAATATTGTATCAGTGAGGCAGATTGTGTCTTATTTTCTCCTTTTCACTTAAAGACAATATAAAAACATTGCAGAAAATTTGGCAAAATGAGGAAGAAAAAACATCTAAAACCTCACCACGCTACAACAATAATGCTTTTCAATTCTGTATATTCATTTCCAGTCTCTGTTGATAGTGTTATGTTTTTACACAGTTGCAATAAAAGTGTATGTGCAAGTGGGGACCTTTTACTCATCTTCTACATACCCTGTCATGCAAATATCTATTTTTCACTATTATAATTCTTAGTGCTAAATAATATTCAATAAAAACACTATACCATAATTTCCTTAAGTGTGTCTCTACCTTTAAACTGCTAGATTGCTCCCTATTTTCCAACATTAGGCAAATTGTGTCAAAAATTTCTTCACCTATATAGCACTGACTTTCTTTTTCAACCATTTCCTTAGGATAACTTCCTAATAGAATATGAGCACTTTTATGGCAATTGACCCATCAAATTGCTTTCTAAAAGTACTGTAATCAAATGACAACCCTCCAGCTTCAAATACATTCCAGAGCTACCACATTCTCCTCAGCCCTCCTTCAGTACTTGATTATTTGAATCATAATGCTTTTGGCCCAGCTAGTAGATAAAACATGGTATCATTTAGTATTCTATGGCATCTCTTATTTGATTTAAAAAAAATTTAAGGCTTTAATTTTTTTAGAGCAGTTGTAGGTTAACTGCAAAGTGAAGAGGACAATTTTCTATATATCCAATGCCCACACCATGCAAAGCTTCCCCCTACTATCAACATCCCACAGCAGAGTGGTACATTTGTTACAGTTGATGAATCTACATGGACATGTCGTTATTGCCCAGAGTCCATAGTTCACATTAGGGGGTCACTCTTGATATTGTACATTCTATGGATTTGGACACATGTATAATGACATATATCCACTATTAGAGAATCATAAAAAGTAGTTTCATTATCCTAAAAATCCTCTGAACTCTGTCTATTCATCCATTCCCCTCTCCAATCCCTGGAAGCCACTGATCTTTTACTGTCTCCATAGCTTTGCCTTTTCCAGAATGTCATAGAGTTTGAATCATATTCTATGCACACTTTTCAGACTGGCTTCTTTCATTAATGACATGTATTTAAGATTCCTCCGTGTCTTTTCATGGCTCAACTGCTGATTTCTTTTTAGCTCTGAATAATAGTCCATTGTCTGGAACACCATGGCGTATTTTATGCATTCACCTACCAAACAACATTTTGGTTGCTTTCATGTTTTGGCAGTTATGAATGAAGCTGCCGTAAATGTCGTGTGCAGGTTTTTGTGTAAATATTCTACTTGAATTATATTTGCATATCTTTCATTGTAACCAAGTTTGAACATGTCATCTTATTTGTATTTTTGAAGGTAGTGAATTTCCAAAAGAATTTGTTTGGGGGATCCCTGGGTGGCGCAGCGGTTTGGCGCCTGCCTTTCGGCCCAGGGCGTGATCCTGGAGACACGGAATCGAGTCCCACATTGGGCTCCCGGTGCATGGAGCCTGCTTCTCCCTCTGCCTATGTCTCTGCCCTTCTCTCTCTCTCTCTCTCTCTCTCTCTCTCTCTCTCTCTGTGTGTGTGACTACCATAAATAAAAATTAAAAAAAATTAAAATAAAAAAAAGAATTTGTTTGTTTGTTTTTAGAGATGAGAAAGAGGGAGACAGAGAATCTCAAGCAGTCTTACCCAGCACAGAGCCTGACATGGGGCTCAGTATAACAACCCTGAGTTCGTGACCTGAGCCAAAATCAAGAGACAGATGCTTAATCCTCTGAGCCAATCAGGTGCCCCTAAAGTAGTGAATTTTTGTATGAATTTTCTTTTTCCCAATTTTCTTTCCAAATCTACATGTTTTGTATTTTGGCCAATTTCTACTTTTTTGTTTTAAAACCAATGTCCCTGAAAGTCATTACCTAAAATGTTCTTCTCAGTATGTGACTTAATGTTTAATTTTGTTTTTCCAAAATGATGGTCTTCATGTTTATATGATCAAATCTATCTTTCCTTTTATACTTCCTTCTATGCTTTAAAGGTTTCAAGGTTAACTCTTCTCCCGAAACCTGAAAAATATTCAAATCTATACTTCTACCTAACTTGCCAATATGTTTATAATGTATTTGGGTGAATTCTGTGAAATGCACTTCTAAGTTATTATTTTTCTAAATTGCTAACCACTTATCTGAACTGCAGTATTTGGGATGCCTCTTTTACATTATCTATGATCAAATCTATTTCTGGATGTTCCATTCTATTCCATCTCTGATCTTCCTCTACTACTATGCTCTTTATATTTTTGTTGGTTATAAATAGGCATTTTGATTGTATTTGTAATGGGGTCTTATATTAGCTCAGGGTGCCATGACAAAAAACCCCCATAACTTGAGTGGCTTAAACAACAATTGTGTATTTCTCATGGGGCCAGAAGTCCAAGATCAAGATGGCATTTGACCCAGTTCATAGTAAGGGTGCTCTTTCTGACTTGCAGATGGCTGCTATCTTGCTGTGTTTTCATACGGCAAAGAGAAAAGAGTGAGCTCTTCAGTGTCTCTTCTTACAAGAACACTAATCTCACTAGATCTGGGACCCACCCTTATGACCTTACATAACATTAATTACTCCCTTTACTTGAAATACAGTCACACTGGGGCTTGGAGCTGCAACATGCATTTGTGGGGAACACAATTCATCCATAGCAGGGTCACATTGCCCAAGAAGCATCCAGCCCAATTATGTTTCTGACCCTATAATTTCAGATTCCTGAACATCGTCAAAGCCAGCCATAACCTCCAGCAGCTATTTCTAATCATCATCCTAGATCCTTATCCTCAGCCCCCACACTGCTGCTTTAGATTCCTAGTGCTGTACTCCAATCCCCATGATTTGTCTCTGGCCTCTTATAATTGTGCCAGCCCTATACATCCCTCCTGACATTTTGAATCTCTGTAACTCTGCATGGCTCTGGCTCTCTAGTCCATTCTTCCATGGAGCCCCTTGTGGCCTCAGGTGAAAATCTTTACTGAACTGTCATCAGGCTAGCCTCCAGCTCCCTACATTTCTACAGTTTCTTCTGGAACGATAAGACACATAATGACATCACAATTCACCTTCCAGTTTCATATGAACTCATAATACAGGACTCTATGACACCTTTGTCTCTGCTAACTGTGGTTTAGGTCAATGTAATGGGCCTGTATGTCAGGCTTCTTAAATAAGAACCTTAGGATAAGGGTTTTCAATATGTAAGGGATTGCTAAAATCAATACTATTTGCCTGTAATATTCTCTTACTGTGTGTCTTCAAGACTGTTCTCTTACTCTAGACACTATTCCACATCCTTTTTGAAGAGATTGGTGTTCTCACTGTTAGGTTTCCATCGGGTTAGGCAGGCATGGATGACCTGCTAACTGAGTATGTCAGCATGGTGACAAAGACTCTTTCCTTTAGCTTTGGAATCCTCCTCAAAGCCCTGGAGAAAAATTAGATCCTATTTGAAATGAAGGACTTTCTTAAAAAACTCATTCACTCCCAGAAAACATAACTTGGTCTTTTGTTCTTCATTATAAAAATTTCCTAAAATAGCAGTTGAGAATACGAGTATTTGGCCAGGCACTATTTTATTTGTCCCTCCATCTCTGGCACTTAGTGTAGTGCCTGGCCCATAGTACACACTTAACAAATATTTATGGAAGACAAGAAAGACGAGGTGAATTTAAACCTGGGAGCTGAGCCCAGTTTTTAATTTTATATTTTAGAATTATTTGTTGGCTTCATGAATGTGTGATCCCTTCAACACAGTTGCAAGAAGATACTGCTCACAGGGACAAAATTCTGAGTCTCAGGGGTATTCTTCCAGGGGTTTGGCCAGAAGTGTGCTTCACAGAAGAAGAGTCTACCAGAGATCTCTGCCTAAAATTTACAAGAGGGGAGGAGGTTTTTATTCATTCTTCAGTTCTATAGGTATTTGATATAGTTCCAAAGATGAGAAAAAGTAATGTATCCCCATAAGACAGGAACAGAGGCTCAAAGAAAGAGGACATTGAAATTAACAGTGGGCCTGCATTTTTTAAAAGTGGAATTGCTTTACATACTATGAAAATAATGGAGATTGGTATTAAGAAATTTACTATTCTTTCCTATCCCTCCCAAACCTGGATCTTACAAAAGTTATAGGATTGATATTCCCACCGCTTACCGTCAAAAACAGCATCACATCACTCAGACACATCACTTAGAAATTGTAATTCATGGAGTGAGGATTCAGGAATAAATTTGGTGGCAATTCACATCAAGTTCCTACTGTGAGAACTTTCTATTTTATAGTCTTTCTTATCTGAAATAGTTTTCCTGCACCTTTCTACCTCATTGCTTCCTATTTTAAAATTAATCTTTTGTTCTGGGGCTGCACTTTGTAATTTCTCTTGTCCTCTATTATTATTTACCATTTTAAATCTGTGTGGCTTGAGGGATAGTCTATTTGAAAGTTGTTAGCAAAAAGTTTTATGGCCAAAGCATCACATTCTTGGTAGCAAAGCAACCTGTGCTACGTACCCAACTGATTGTACAACATTCCCAGAATTCTGTTCAGAACTCCTAGGAATGTGGTCTTTAAAAAAAAGATTTATTCATTTATTTGAGAGAGAGCGAAGGAAGGAGCAGAGGGAGAGAATCTTTAAGCAAACTCCCCACTAGGCATGGAGCCCTACTGGGGCTCAATCCCATAACCCATGAGATCATGACCTGAGCCCAACCCAAGGTGCTTAACCAACTGAGCCACCAAGGCACCCCAGAAATGTGGCCCTAAGGACTTAGCAGGGGCCTTTACACTGTGAAGATAGAAAGCCCTGAGAATGAAAAAGCAAACAGAAACTTATGGGTATGAGATATGCACCTATAGATGGGAGGATACTATAGTTTATTATTGAGGATTACAAAGTACCAAATAGAGGGAGCCCACTAGCACACTGCTTTTCAAACTTTAATGTGTATATTAATCACCAGGGCATTTTGTTAAATGTATATTTTAATTCAGTAGAACTGGAGTTAGGCCTGAGAGTCTGCATTTCTAACACACTCCCAGGTGATGCTGATGCTGACGATCCATGGACCACACTCTGAGGAGAATAGTCTTCTTATGATTTATTTATTTACATCTTCTTTGCTGCAAAAAAAAATGTTACCATTTATTAAGTCAGAGTGATAAAACAAGATAAAAAAATAAGTGAAGAAATTAAGGTTAAGGTGAGGGGAGTAGGAAAGGAAGAAAGCAGTCTGGAAGGATCAGTTGATGTAGGAAATGCAAACCATCATGCCCTGAACAATTGCTAGAGAAGGGAAAGCATTTCTGTGCTTTTTACTGTTCAGAGCAAAATGAGAAACTTGACAAATCTTAACAGTGTTTGTGAGATAAAACCTTCCCAGTGCTCAGCAGAAGCAAGTGGCGCTGAGCACCAGGGGCTTCATTTCCTGTGGGTAACCAGGCAAAAGGCCCCAGGTGAAGCAGTGAGCAACATTCTTCAATGTGTTCCAAGAGGAAATAGAATGGTTAACTCTTAGTTTTATTTTTTTAAATAACGTATGCATCTGTGTAGGTCAGTGGCATAGTGCCAACATGTAGATTTATGACTCTCTGATGCTCTAGCTTGTCTCAAGGATAAGATTTAGGATCTCTAGGATGGAAAGACTGCATATCCTTCAGTATGGATTATTTATTTAGAAATAAATCATATATATGTACCCAGCTTAGGAAGTTTGTGTAATAGGATACATAAAAGGATATGGAACGATTTTGTCCAAAGCTGAGCACAAGTCCTCCACTAGGCACAGTCCCCTGAGATTTGCTAAGATGTAGACTAACTCATCCTCCAATTACTCACCCTATCACCAATCTTCAGAATATATATGAGGAGGCTAGATAGTCACTAATGTGATCTTTGAAGGAAATTCACAGAAAAAAAGGATGTGGCATTTTCCTCCTCCTCTAGGGAAGGATGGGGATTTTCTCCCACCCAGTCAAATTTGGAATCTTAAAGCACTTGATGAGGGATTGCTTCCTAAAAGAAGAGCCCAAGATTCTTACAGATATGCCTAAAGCTGTTTCTTGAGTGTTTTAGTCAGTGACACACTAATAAGTGTTTAACAACCTGCTCTCTGAAAAGGGAGTGAAGGTGGAGGAAGCCCTGATTTGTAGCATTTGCTGATTTCTGTGGTGTAAATATTCCCATCAAGCTTGAGGTTACTGATGTAAAGTTGTGAAGAAATGTGTACAAATGTCAGCTTCAGAACATCACCAATTTTAGGTAAACCCCACATTACTACAATAACAGCCCCCAAATGTGTTTTGTAGACACCTCCCACATTAACTTGGAGTTCGATCATCTGACTTGCTTTCAGCCATGGGAAATCAGCAAGTATAACAGAAGCAGAGGCTTAGAACATGCTTGTGCTTTGGGGCTTTCCCTCTTGGAATGCTTCATCATATTAGGAAACCTGGGATAGCCTGCTGGAGACTGAAAGATCACTCAGAGAAATGTAGCCCAGCCAACACCCAACACAAACTGCAAGACATGTGAGTGAGGTTACCTTAGACCAGCCAGCCCTGACCAAGCCACCAGATGATCATAGCTATATGTGTCACCACAAGGAAGACCAGCAGAAAAACCATCCATCTGAGCCCATCCCAAATTACTGACCCATAGAATTTTGAGCAAACAAAGTGGTTGTTGTTTTAATCTGCTAAGTTTTGGAGTGTTTTAGCGTGCTAAGTTTGTATGGAACAATAGATAACTGACACAGTCCATATATGTCCTCTGAAGTTTAGGGCACACAGGAGTATTGGTGTTGGTAGAGTAGCTTACGATGGCATGGCATGGAGAGAAGGGTCAGTATTGGGTCAAACCTTTCTGCCACCTCTTGGTGAGCAAGGTCAAGTCTTTGCCATGAAGGGGATCCTTGAAAGGACTCCACCCAAAAAGGCTACCTGTTGGGACAAAAAAGACCCCACAAGAATAGAGATTATGGGAAGTCCCCTAGAAGCAGGAGATGAAGGGGTATTATTAAGAGAGGTCTGCCGGAAAGCTTATTGCCCACATCTGAAGGAAAGTATAGTGAGGCAGCTTCTGCCAATGCACTTCATAGAAGACTTAGGGTTTGGATGCCTACCAAGATAAAAGGGTATTCAGCAGTCAAGAGAAACATAAACAGTACCAACTCCAAGCTCTCTTTTCTCCATTCCTTCTTTAGAGGAGCCTCCGTGGGAGTAGAATAAGGAGTAAAATAGAGGAAAGCTGTTTCCTGTTTGTATTGTACCATAACTTGGAAAACTTACATTTGCATTTAAAGACCTCTTAAATAATATTCTATGCATAATGAGTGGCTTATAGAACTCAATAAAAATTAAATATTATCATATTCATTCGTTCAATAAATATGGATGCAGGATTACTTTTGCCAGGCAAGTTGTAAGATCTAAGAATTGAGCAATAAACAATATAAAGTTCTTAACCTTCATAGAGTTTACATTCTAGTGTGGAGACAGGTAAAAAAGATAAATACATAATTAAGTATCAGTGGGAAGTGCTCAAATGAGAATTGACATGTATTTTTGGTATCATTCCAGTGAGTGAGAGTGTCACCTCATTACTTTTGGGTGGGTATGATAGTTCAGGTTCTCCACTCAACTTCTATTAGCACGTTGATGAAAGGGGCTTTTAGTCATTCCTTCTTGGCAGTTGAGGGCCAAAATTGTACATGAGGAGAGGACAGCAAGGGGGTAATGGAGGATAGAGATGCTATCTATCCTTCATTATTATGTCCTAACACTTCCCAAGCAACCGGTGAAATTCTCAATATGTAGTTACTTAACACAACTTAAATACTCAACACCAGTACAGAGGATAAGTAATTGTGATATATTTATAGAATGGAATGCTATGCATTAATGGCCATAAATGAATGGTATCGTGCATAAAGATGGATGAACTTCAAGAATGTAATATCACAAATAAAAAGCAACTCACAAAAGAAAACATACACTGTGTTAATAATTATATAAAGCTTGAAAACAGACAAAACTAAGCAAGATATTTTCTTAGGGTTACCTGAATGGGTGCAAATGAAAAACTGTAATGAATAATGAGGATTGTTCTTGAGTGAGTGGGGTGTGACTAGGGAGAGGTATACAGAAGCCTTCAAAAATATCAGTAATTTCCAGCTTAAACTTTGATCTGTGTCAAAATCAGGGAAAAAAACTCGCTGGAAGTCTGAGTCTTATTCTACTTTCATGAATTTGAACCTCTTTCTCCTCTATTAATTAGCTCTCCAATTGACTCTGATAGACAGTAAGTTTTGAGAACCAAGGTTCTCTTAAGCGAGGTAGTGTGTAACCAGAAATTGACTTTGTAATTATCATTTAGCTATATATGTACATTAAATATATTCTTTATATGTATAAAACATTCCATTTAAAACTTTTGTGTAATTGCCTTGACAGCCTTGTCCCTACTTTCTAAGCCTGAAAACTCCAGAAGTCCAAGACTCTTAACCACGACTGGACAGACCTCAAGATACTTTATGGGGGAGTCTAGATTCAGAAATTGGATTGTTCAGTCTAGTTTGAATCAAAATCCCAAGCTTGATTTGGCATTAAACTATATTTCTCTCTTACTTTATACCTGATTCAGACTAAAAGTAAAAGAAGTGTGGTTGACGTGGTTGACTTCTTTTTCTCCCCTTAAATTCCCCTCCACCAGCTGCTGTAGTCAAAGCTACCACCATGATTCATCACCACTACTACTATTATGATATTCTATTAACTGTTCTATCTTTTCTCACTTTTGCTTTTCCCTACAACCTATTCTCGACACAGCAGCCTGAATAACATTTGTTTTATTTTTTTAGTTTAATTTATTTAGGCTTATAGAAAAGTTGTGTAAATAGTACAAGAGACGGAAGCTTGAGTGGCTCAGTGGTTGAGCATCTGCCTTTGGCTCAGGTCATGAGCCTGAGGTCTTGGGATCAAGTCCCATATCAGGCTCCCTGGAGGGAGCCTGCTTCTCCCTCTGCCTGTGTCTCTGCCTCTCTCTATTTGTGTCTCTCATGAATAAATAAATGAAATCTTTTTTAAAAAATAGTACAAGAGAGTTCCCTTATATCCCTCACTCAGGTTCCCCTGATGTTAGCATCTTACATAACCATGGTACACTTATTAAAACCAGGAAATTCACGTTGGTACAATATTATTAACTGAACTACATGCCTTATTCTAATTTTAGCAATTTTCCCACTGTCCTTTTCTGTTTCAGGATCCTATGTAGGATCTCACATAGCATTTAGTTGTTGGTCCTGCTTAATCTCCTCCCATCTATAAAAGTTCCTCACTCTTTCCTTATCTTTTAATGACCTCGTCACATTTGAAGAGTATTAATCAGTGATTTTGTCTAATGTCCCCTGGTTTAGGTTTTTCTGATGTCTCTTAATGATTGGAGTGAGGCATTTTGGTATGCCTAATTTAAAGATTTTCAGAGGTCTCCAGTACACTACAAATAAAATCAAATATCATGAACCAAATCTGGCATTATCTGGCTCTTCATTTTTGCTCTCGATTTACCTTAAATCACTTTGGCCTAGCCACAGTGGGTACTGTAGCTTGAATTGCCCAGGAAGCACACTGTGAGATGGAGTTCACTGCAAGGGATGTTTATTAGGCAGAGCCCTGGGGACTAACCCTTATGGAGGGAATGGGAGAAAGGGTAGTAGGCAAATGGGGAAATTGAGCTGCAGTGCTGGCACAGTGACTCACTTAACTGATCTTACATAAAGCCCTGGGGCTAGGAATGGCCTTTCAGATTTGTCCCCCATTTGCAGTAACATGGCCAAGCCTTATACTTCCCACTGAACTGATCCCTGGAAAGGGTGTGACCTTAGTGCCATTGCACCTGAAGGTCTGACACTGAAAGTCTTCTGCCCTTAGCATTCCCAGCAGTTGGGACAGTAAGCCGTTCAGTGAAGGAAGATCTAGGTGATACATGACTGTGTTCCACCAAACTTTTTCATTTCTAGGTCATTTTCCCTTTAGAAGACTTCATGCACTTGTCCATCTAGCTGTTATGCCTTCCTCTGGTTGTTTGCATAGATGATTCATCCTCATCCTTCAGAAATGAGCTAAATTATCAGTGCCACAGTGAGGCCATCCTGGTTTCCTTCTTCCTATTTCATGATTTATGATTACATATCTGTTTATTAATTTACTGCCTCCTGATGGGGCTGAGAGCTCCATAAAGGCAGGAAGCACATAAATTTGGCTCACCTCTGTTTACCACTGCTTAACTTGGGGCCCAGCCCATAGCAAGCCCTCAATAAATTGTCTAAAATGAATGAATAACAGGATGAATGGATGAAATAAAATAAATCTGGGTTTGTTAGAACTTCAGAGTATGGCAAATAGTCCCAGACAACCAGGAAGTGACCTAGGGTGTGTAGTGTACTGCAATCTCCCTAAGTAAAGGGTTCAGGAGGTGGAAAATGCATTGAGAAACTCAGAAGTCAAGTTGAGTCCAATCTGTTGTCGATGATGAGTTTTAGTGTACTCAGGCTGCCATAACACAATACAATTGATGGTGTGGCTTAAACAACAAAAACATGTTTTCTCACAGTTCTGGAGGTTGAGAGTTCAAGATCAAGGTGACAGTATGCTTAGGTGCTAGTGAGAGCCCTTCACCTGGCTTCTAGACAACTGCCTTCTTGCTTGGTCTGCTGGCTTATCTTCACATGGTGGAGAGAGGGCAAACGAACTCTCTGTTTCTTCTTATAAGGGCACTAATCCCATCATGGGGGCCCACCCTTATGATCTCATGATTAAGAAACCTAATTACTTTCCAAAGTCTCTACCTCCAATACCATCACACTGAGGGTGGAGGGCTTCAACACAGGAATTTGGGGTATGCAATTCAGTCCATAGCAAGATGTAATGCATTTTATATTGTTTGCTTAAAAGACTATTAACTTACACAATTTTGCATTGAGTTTGTGTAAAAGACTAAATATATTAGCTCATTACCTTTTCTTTTTTTTTTCTCATTACCTTTTCTAAAGCATATGGTTAGACCTCAAGGAATAACATCACCACATATTAAGTTTGAAATACTATGGATATACTCCTTTGGGCAAAATGATAAATGAATATGAGCAACTTACCAATCTTTGAAATATCAATTTTCAAGTGTTCATGTGCATTAAAGTCTCCTGAGGATCTAGTTAAAATAGATTCCTGGGTTCCAGATCTGGTACTTTTGTCATTTAAACCAGAGTGCCAGGTGATCTGGGTACAGATTGGTGAGGCCAACAGTTTGGGGAACATCTGAGTGGTTAACAATCCCTTAGTTCTTCTCAAACTGAATTCAACTTTCTGTTGCTTCCAACCTTGGCCTGACTGCAAGGGCACTGCAGAATTTACAGGGGATCTGGTCCATGTCTGTGGCTATGCCAGGTGTTTAAGTAACAGGGGAAAAGGAAAGGTGCTCCTAATAGCCAACAGTCCTCTACTCCCATTACACAAGCTGTGCACACACACACACGCACACATGCACACACAACAAGAGAGAAATGGTGCAAAAGGATATAATTGGGGTTGGGGAGAGTTGGTGGTTAGGTCTGGGAGAGTCAGGAGGTGGGTGCGGCCTGATGCAGCATCATCACTAGGTGAATAAGCATAATGACTTACATACACACACAAAAAACGTTTAAATCTTTTTTATTTTATTTTTTAATATTTTATTTATTTATTCATGAGGGACACAGAGAGAGAGAGGCAGAAACATAGGCAGAGGAAGAAGCAGGCTTCATGCAGAGAGCCCGATGTGGGACTCGATCCCAGACCCCAGGATCACGTCCTGGGCCAAAGGCAGGCGCCCAACCGCCAAGCCACCCAGGCGTCCCTAAACCTTCTTTAAATCAAACTTTTAAAACAGGTTTAGGTCCACAGAAAAATTGAGGTGAAGTTGGACATTTTCCATGTACCCTCTGCCTTGCCCCTACACATGCATAGCCTCCCCCATTATTATTATTTTTTTTTTTTAGCCTCCCCCATTATCAACATCCTCCACCAGGGTGATATATTTGTTACAACTAATGAACCTACATTGACACATCACAATCACTCAAAGTCTATAGTTTACCTTATGATTCACTCTTGGTATTATACATTGTATGGGTTTGGACAAATACATAATGACATCTATCCATTGTTATAGTATCACACAGAGTTTATTTATCTCTGTCTCACCCCTAAAGTCTGGCAACCACTGATCTTTATACTGTCTCCATAGTTTTGCCTTTTCCAGAACGGTGTATAGTTAGAATCAGACAGTAGGTAGCCTTTTCAGACTGGCTTCTTTCACTTATTAACAGGCATTTAAGTTTCCTCCATATCTTTTCATGGCTTGATAGCTCATTTCTTCTTAGCACTGCATCATATTCCATTGTCTGGATGGACCACAGATTATTTATCCATTCACCTACTGAAGGACATCTTGGTTGCTGCCAAATTTTGGCAATTATGAATAAAGCTGCTATAAACATCTATGTGCAGGTTTTCATGAAAACATAGGTTTTTGACTCCTTTGGGTAAGTACCAAGGAGTGCAGTTGCTGGATTGTATAGTTAAGAGAATATTTGGTTTTGTAAGAAACTACCAAACTGTCTTCCAAAGTGGTTATACCACTTTGCATTCTCGTGAACAATGAATAAGTGTTCCTGTTGCTCCACATCCTCACCAGCATTTAGTATTATTAATGTTCCTCATTTTTATATTCTTAAAGGTATGTAGTAGTATCTCTGCTGTTGCTTTAATTTACATTTCCCTGATGATATATGATGCGGAATATATTTTCATATGCTTGTTTGCAGGACGCCTGGGTGGCTCAGCAGTTGAGCGTCTGCCTTTGGCTCAGGATGTGATCTCAGGGTCCTGGAATCAAGTCCTGCATTGGACTCCCCGGGGGGGGCTGCTTCTCCCTCTGCCTATATCTCTGCCTTTCTCTATGTCCCTCATGAATAAATAAATAAATCTAAAAAGAAACAAATAAAAAACCCAAATCATATGCTTGTTTGCCATCTGCATATTCTTTTGGTAGTGTCTATAAAAATCTTTTACCCATTTTTAATTGTTTTTTATTGAATTTTAAGAGACCATTGTATATTTTGGATAACAGTCCTTTATCAGAAGTGTCTTTTTAAAAATATTTTCTCCTACTCTATGGCTTCTCTTTTCATTTTCTTGGCATTGACTTTTGCTGAGCAGAATTTATTTTATTTTTTTTATTTAATATTTATTTATTTATGTTGGTTTTAGCTTGTTAAAAACATCTTTATTCCAAGTGTTCTTTAACACTTCACTACACGCATTACTGAGTGAGGATCACTTCTATTCACTGAAATAACACTATGCTGAACACAGTTTAAAAGTATGTTCATTTAAAAATCTTCAATAAAATAGTTTTTTGCACTTCACTATATATATTAAAGAATGGGTATGAGTTCCATTCT
Organism: Canis lupus dingo; assembly: GCF_003254725.2. Lineage (NCBI taxonomy): Eukaryota > Metazoa > Chordata > Mammalia > Carnivora > Canidae > Canis > Canis lupus. Next base: position 39,386,707 of record NC_064281.1, read on the forward strand.
TTGAAATAACACTGTTCTGAAGGCAGCTTTTAAGTACCTTGTTAGAAACATCTCTTTTACAAGCGTTTTTAGACACTTCTCTACATGCATTACAGAATGTGTATCTCTTCCATTCACTGATATAATACTGTTCTGAAGTTTGCAAGTAGCTTGTTATAAATATTTTATTACAAGTATCTTCCTTTACAGTTTTATTGAGAAGAATTGGCATACGTTATCGTGTAAATTTAAGACACACAGCACGATGGTTTGATTTGCATATATTGTGAAATGATTACCATAATAGCTTCAGCTAACATCCATCTTCTAATATAGATACAATGAAAAGAAAAAAAAAGGAAAATATTTTCTCCTTGTGTTGAGAACTCTTAAGATTTACTCTCATAACAACTGTCCTATATATTACACAGTAGGGTTAGCTAAGTCATTATGTTGTATGCTACATCCCTAGTACTTATTTATCTTGTAACTGGAGGTTTGTACCTTTTGACTAGCTTCTCCACTTTCCCCCACCTTCTACCTCTGGTAACTATAATTCTGGTCTTTTTTTCTATGAGTTTGGGTTTTTGTTTTTTCCACACATAAGTGATATCATGCAGTGTTTGTCTTTCTCTGTCACTTAGCATAATGCCTTCAAAGTCTATCCATGTTGTTGCACATGGTAGGATGTTTCTCATTGTAATGGCTGAATAATATTCCACAATATATATATACCACAATTTCTTTATCCCTTTATGCATTCATGGATGCTTAGATTGTTTCTATGTCTTGGCTACTATAAATAATGCTGCAATGAATAAGAGGGTACAGATACCTTTATTGAGTTAGTGTTTTTATTTCCTTTGGATATATTTCCAGAAGTAGAATTGCTGAATCATATGGTAGTTCTATTTTTAATTTTTTGATTGTACTTTTTTCCACAGTGGCTGCACCAATTTGCATTCCCACCAACAGTTCAAAAGGGTTCCCTTTCCTCCACATCCATACCAGCATTTGTTATCTCTTATCTGATGATAAGATAGATGATGACCATTCTAACTGGCATGAGATGATTTCTCATTGTGGTTTTAATTTACATTTCCCTAATGACTAGTGATGTTGAGCATCTTTTCATATACCTGTTGGTCTTTTATATATCTTCTTTGGAAAAATGTCCATTCAGGGTAATTTGCCCGTATTTTTATTTTTATTTTTTTTAATTTATTTTTTATTGGTGTTCAATTTACCAACATACAGAATAACACCCAGTGCCCGTCACCCATTCACTCCCACCCCCCGCCCTCCTCCCCTTCTACCACCCCTAGTTCATTTCCCAGAGTTAGCAGTCTTTACGTTCTGTCTCCCTTTCTGATATTTCCCACACATTTCTTCTCCCTTCCCTTATATTCCCTTTCACTATTATTTATATTCCCCAAATGAATGAGAACATATAATGTTTGTCCTTCTCCGACTGACTTACTTCACTCAGCATAATACCCTCCAGTTCCATCCACGTTGAAGCAAATGGTGGGTATTTGTCATTTCTAATAGCTGAGTAATATTCCATTGTATACATAAACCACATCTTCTTTATCCATTCACCTTTCGTTGGACACCGAGGCTCCTTCCACAGTTTGGCTATCGTGGCCATTGCTGCTAGAAACATCGGGGTGCAGGTGTCCCAGCGTTTCATTGCATTTGTATCTTTGGGGTAAATCCCCAACAGTGCAATTGCTGGGTCGTAGGGCAGGTCTATTTTTAACTGTTTGAGGAACCTGCCCGTATTTTTAAAGTGGGTTTTTGTTGCTGTTGTTGCTGTTGTTGTTGTTATCTTATTTGCTATCAGGTTGAGTTCTATTTTTTAAATTTTTTATTTTTGTTTTATTTATTTTTTTTAGTTTTTTTACATTTTTAAAATTTGAGTTGACATACAATGTTACACTAGTTTCAAGTACACAACATAATGTTTCAACAACTCTATACATTTATGCTATGTTCACCACAAGTGTAGCTACCATATGTCAGCATGCAACACTATTACAATACCATTGTAATATTCCCTATGCTGCACCTTTTGTTCCCATGACTTATTTATTCCATAACTAGAAGCCTGTGTCTCTCACTCCCCCTTCACTCATTTCCCTATCTCTCCTCTCCCTCCCCTGTTGCAATCACCAGTTTGTTTTCTGTATCTATAGCTCTAATTCAGCTTGTTTGTTTGTTCATTTGTTGTTTCTTACATTCTACATATAAGTGAAACTGTATTGTATTTGTCTTTTTCTATCTGTACATATTTCACTTAGCTTCTGGGTCCATCCAGGTTGTTGCAAATGGCAATATCTTATCTTTTTTTAAAATGGCTGAGTAATATTTGATTGTATAAAATAGACACACAAATCAATGGAACAGAATAGAGAGCCAGGGATAAACCCATGCATATATGGTCAATGAATCTGTAAATGGTGAGTCCTTTCAATAAATGGTGTTAGGAAAACTGGAGAGCTACAATAAAAAGAATGATACTGAACCACTTTCTTTTTTAAAAAAAAAGATTTTATTTATTTATCCATGAGAGACACAGAGAGAGATGCAAAGACACATACAGAGGGAGAAGCAGGTTCCTCGCAAGGAGCCTGATGTGGGACTCGATCCTCCAACTCCAGGATCATGCCCTGAGCCAATGGCAGAGCTCAATCACTGAGCCACCCAGGCATCCTCTGAACCACTTTCTTACACCATACACAAAAATAAACTCAAAATGAGTTAGAGATCTAAATGTGAGACCTGAAACCATAAATCTCCTAGAGGAGAGCACAGGCAATAATATCTTCGACATCAGCTATGGCAACCTCTTTCTAGATATGTCTCTTAAAGCAAGGGAAACAAAAGCCAAAGTAAGTAATTGGAACTACATCAAAATAAAAAGCTTTTGTGCAGCAAAGGAAATCATCAACAAAACGAAAAAGACAACCTACTGAATGGAAAACAATGTTTGCAAATGATGTATCTGATACGGGGTTAATATCCAAAATATATAAAGAACTTATGCAACTCAACATCAGAAAAACAAATAATCCAATTAAAAATGGACTTGAATAGACATTTTTCCAAAGAAGACACACAGATGGCTAACAAACACATGAAAGGATACTCAATCACTAATCATCAGGGAAATGCAAGTCAAAACCACAATGACTTGGAAATCTTAAATATTTTAGATATTAACCCCTTATCTGATATATGGTTTGCAAATACTTTTCCCATTTTGTAGGTTGTATTTTCATTTTGCTGATGGTTTCTTTTGCTGTGTAGAAGTTTTTAGTTTGATGTACTCCCACTGATTTATTTTTTTAATTTTTATTTTTAATATTTTTTGTTTTTATTATTTCTTTATTTTATGTTTTTATGTTTTATTTTTAATTTTAATTTTATTTTATTTAAACTCACTTGATGAGATGAGATAACCACTTATTTATTTTTACTTATGTTGCTTGTGCTTTAGGTGTCATATCCAAAATATCATTACTAAAACCCATGTCAAAGAACTCTTCTTATGTTTTCTTCTAAAAGTCTCATGGTTTGGGGTCTTACATTTAAGTACTTAATCAATTTTGTGTTATTTTTGTGAGTGGTGTCAGATATGGGTCCAGTTTCATTCTTTTACATGTGATATCCAATTATCTGAGTACCTTTTGTTGAAAAGAATATCTTTTCTCCATTGACTATTCTTGGTTCTCTTGTCAGATATTAGTTGACTGTATATTCTTGGGCTTATTTCTGGGCTCTCGATTCTGTTCCGTGTGTCCATTTGTTTGTTTTCGTGCCAGTACCATACTATTTTGGTTATAGCTTTACAGTATAACTTGAAATCAGAAAGTGTGGTGTCTACTGTTTGGTTCTTTCTCAGTATTTCTTTGAATATTCAGGATCTTTTGTGATTCCATATAAATTTTAGGATTTTTTTTCTTCTGTAAAAAATGCCATTGGAATCTTGATAGAGATTGCATTGAATCTATAGATGGCTATTGGTAGTATTGACGTTTTAACAATACTAATTCTTACAATTCATGAATACAGGATATTTTCCCATTTATTTGTGTCTTCAATTTCTTTCATCAGTGTCTTGTATTTTTCAGAGTAGAGATATTTGTAAGTATATTATTCTTGTTTTTAAACAATTTTTTTAAAAAGATTTTACTTATTTATTTGAGAGAAAGTGAGAGAGCATGAGTAGGGTGAGAAGCAGAAGGAGAAGCAGACTGTCTGCCTGAGCAGGGAGCCTGATGCGAGGCTTGATTGCATGACTCCAGGATCGTGACCTGAGCCGAAGGCAGACACTTAATCGACTGAGCCACCCAGATGATCTATTTTATTGTTTTTGATGCTACTGTAAATGAGGCTGATTTCTTTATTTCTTTTTCAGATAAATGTTGGTAATGTATAGAAATGCTACTGATTTTTGTATGTTGATTTTGTATCCTGCAAATTTATTGAATTCATTGATGAGATCTAATAGTTTTCTAATAGGATTTTCTATATGTCAAATCACATCATCTGTAAAAAGACAATTTTACTTCTTCTTTTCTAATTCTAATACCTTTTATTTCTTTCTCTTGCCTAATTGTGCTAACTAGGACCTCTAGTCCTATACTGAATAACTGGTGATAGATTATTATGGAAATGGTTATTTTTACTACATTCTACATTCATTTTTGTAACCTTCAAACTAGAGTTGCAAGTGAACTATGTACCACTAAGATCATATTGCAAAATCTGACTATGACTATATATCTACCATTACCAGTAAGATTAGCCCTATCTTTTAATGTTCTTATGATGTTAATTAGCATGCTTTTACTTCCACTCAGAGAATTCCCTTTATTTTTCCTTGTAAAGAAGGTCTGGTGGTAATGAACTCTCTTAGCTTTTGTTTGGGAAAGTCTTTATCCTTTCTTTGTTTCTGAAGGACATCTTTACCAGGTATTGAATTCTTTGTTGACAGATATTTTCCTTGACTATTTTGAATATGTCATTGCATTCTGTCCTCACTTGAAGGCTTTCTGTTGAGAAATGGCCTGAAGAATTTCTGTTGATAAATCCACCAATAGTCTCATGAGGTTTCCCTTGTATGTAACTTCTCTTTTTCTTGCTGCTCTTAAAATTCTTTTTTTTTTAATTTAATTTTATTTTTTTTAAATGATAGTCACAGAGAGAGAGAGAGAGGCAGAGACACAGGCAGAGGGAGAGGGAGAAGCAGGCTCCATGCACTGGGAGCCCGATGTGGGATTCCATCCCAGGTCTCCAGGATCGCGCCCTGGGCCAAAGGCAGGCGCTAAACCGTTGCGCCACCCAGGGATCCCTTAAAATTCTTTCTTTGTATTTGACTTTTGATAATTTAATTTTTATGTGTCCTGGTTCAGCCCTATTCAGGTTCAACCTATTTAGGGTTCTTTGAGCCTCCTGGTCTGGATATCCATTTTTCTCCTGAGAATTGAGATGTTTTCAGTCATTATTGCTTTATTTTTAAATTTTTTTTTTCATTTATTTATGATAGTCACACAGAGAGAGAGAGAGAGAGGCAGAGACACAGGCAGAGGGAGAAGCAGGCTCCATGCACCGGGAGCCTGACGTGGGATTCGATCCCGGGTCTCCAGGATCGCGCCCTGGGCCAAAGGCAGGCGCCAAACCGCTGCGCCACCCAGGGATCCCCGTCATTATTGCTTTAAATATACTTTCTGTCCCTTCCTTTTTCTCTTCTCCTTCTGAAATTCCCATAATGCAAATATTGTTTCTTTTCATATTGATCCATAATTCTCATAGGCTATTTTCATTCTTTTTCATTCTTTTTTCTTTTTGCTCCTCTGACTAGGTAAGTTCCAATGCCTTATCTTCCAGGTCACTGACTCTTCTGCATGATAAAATCTACACTTGAAACTTTCTATTGAGTTTTTCAGTTCAGTTTATTATACTTTTAAACTTTTTTTGATGGTTTGCTATTTATTTCCTTGTTGGACTCTTCATTTTATTCATGTATTGCTTTCCTAATTTTGCTTAGTTATGCTTGTTTTTTCTTGTAGTTCACTAAACTTCCTTAAGAGAATTATTCTGAATTCTCTGAGAGTTCATAGATCTCCATTTCTTTAGGAACAGTTATTAGAGCTTTATTGTTTCCTTTGGTGGTGTCATATTTACCTGATTTTTCATGATCCTTGATTCCTTACATTGATATTTGTGCACTTAAGTAATCAGGCTCCTCTTCCAGACTTTACAGGTTTCCTTTGGCAGAGACAATTCATCAGTTAACTCAGTTTGGATTTCTGGGTGTGTCTTCTGGTAATGTCCTTTGGCAGGTTGAGATTGCTATTGTGGCCTATTTGGGAACAAAACAAGTGTTTGAGCTCTGAAGACAGAAATAGAGGTGTGGCACTAGCTGAGAACAGTTATATAGGACTCTTGCTTGGTTCTGTAATTAAGTGAGGATGTAGGATTAGCTCCAAAGTTGCCTGGATTTCCCAGTAAAACTTACTAGATGACTGGAACTGGGTACTATATTCTAAATATTTTATTTTTTATTTATTTATGAAAAACACACAGAGACAGGCAGAGACATAGGCAGAGGGAGAAGCAGGCTCCCTGCGGGGAGCCTGATGTGGGACTCCATCCCAGGACCCTGGGATCACACCCTGAGCCAAAGACAGATGCTCAACCACTGAGCCACCCAGGCATCTGTATTCAATTCAATAATAGATGAGTCTATGAATTAGCTTCCTTGCAGTGGCAGGGCAGTAGAACATGATGCAGGGCCTACACAGGTCATTGTTCAAAGACCCAAATCAAGCCAGAGTGTGCACTATATTCTCTGGTTACATGAGGCCACCAGTTTTGCTCTACAGATAGAGGAAGCCATTGGCTGTGCTCTCTGTTTAAGTATCACTGTTGATAGGCCTGTTTAACATACTGTGCAGCTTCCCGTATGATCTGGTTAGGTTCTTTGGTCAGGCAGGTCAGTGATGAGCAAGGCTATAAATTAGATTCCCTGCCCAGGTGCAGTGGGAGAAGTCATTCTAAGGCTGGTAAAGTTTTCATTTTGTTGTCACAGCTCAAGCTGATCCATACTTCAAGTTTCCTGATTGAACAAGGTCCCTGGCTTTCCTCTACAAATTATCAGCTCTTCTTGCCCACTTCTTGGCTTGAGTGACTCTGGGTTGCACAGCTTCCAGGAATTGTCACCAGGCTTTCTGGTCAGAAGGACCAGAAGACACTCTCCACAGAGGGTGAGACTGTGATTCAGCTTCTTTCTTGTATTTGGGCGAATCAAGCTCTAGAGTTGGCAAAAACTCTTCATTTCAAGATCCAAATCAGGCAGATCTGCAACCTACCAAGTTCCTGGTCAGAGCATGTCTCTGACTTGGTCCTGCAGAAAAGCAATGCCACTGGTTGGGATTACTACTTTGGGCACTGCACATATGAACCTGGTCTACCAAGATCCATGTGCTGTTTGCTGTGAGCCCCTTCCCCCTTCTCTGTCACAGTTAGATGTTCAGTGGTTGAGCCCTATACATTTTCTTGTAATCCCTATGGTGCAAGATCAGAGTAGGGGGGCAGCCCAGGTGGCTCAGCAGTTTAGCACCACCTTCGGCCCAGGGCATGACCCTGGAGACCTGGGATTGAGTCCCACGTTGGGTTCCTGGCATGGAGCCTGCTTCTTCCTCTGCCTGTGTCTCGCCTCTGTGTGTGTGTGTGTCTCTCATGAATAAATACATAAAATCTTTTTTAAAAAAGATTAGAGTAGGGGCTACTGCTAAGTAACCCACAATGCTGGGGGCAGAGCTGGTTGTCCCACTGGCTTCTCTTTTCCTATAGAAATTGGAGGCTTAGGGGAACCTCTCTGCATGGTGCTGCGCTGGTCTGAGGGAAGGTCAATGTGGTCAATGTGTAGCCACTTCTTTTACCTTCTAATGCAATCTGTCTTGGTTTCTGTGATAAAGGCAGGGGCTTCAGCCTCATTCCCATGCACTATAATTCCCTCATTGGTGTCTTATTTTTAAAAAGTTGTTAGTTGCTTTTTTCATGACAGGAACAAAAGTCAAGAACAACCTATGTCACCTTCTTAGTGATATCACTCAGAAATTTTTAATTTTAATGTTTAGCTTATTTTTTTAAAGATTTATTTATTTGGGAGAGAGTGATCAGGGTAGAGGGACAGGAGAGAGAGAGAGAGAATCTTAAGCAGACTCCTCACTGAGCACAGAACCCAATGTGGAGCTCTATCTCACTACCCTGAGATCACAACCTGAGCTGAAACCAAGAGTCAGATGCTTAACCAACTGAGCCACCCAGGTCCCTTAGCTTAATTTTTTTAATAAAGTTTATCTTATCAACTATTTCTTTCATGGATCATGTCTTTAGTGTTATATCTAAAAAATCATCAACATACCCAAAGTCATCTAGGTCTTCTCTAATGTTATCTTCTAGGATTTTATAGTTTGGCATTTTACATGCATTTTGAGTTAATTGCTGTGAATTATGTAAGGGCTATGTCTAGATTCATTGTTTTACATGTAGAGGTGCAGTGCTAGTACCATTTGCTGAAGACTATCTTTGCTCCATTGTATTGCCTTGGCTCCTTTGTCAAACATCAGTTGACTATATTTATATGTACCTATTCCTGGGCTCTCTATTCTGTTCCATAGATCTGTTTGTATATTCTCTCACCAATGCCACACTGTCTTGTTGACTGTAGTTTTATAGTAAGTTTTGAAGTTGAGTAGTGTCAGTCCTCCAGCTTTGTTCTTCAACATTGTGTTAAGTGCTTTAGGTCTTTTGATTCTCTATATAAACTTTAAAAATCAGTTTGTTGATAGTCACAAAATAATTTGCTGGGAGTTTTATTGGGATTGTGTTGACTGTATAGATCAAGTTGGGAAGAACTGACATTTTGATAATATTGAGTTTTCCTATCCATCAATATGGATTATCTCTTCATTCATTTAGTTCTTTGATTTCATTTATCAAAGTTTTGTAGTTTTCATCATATAGATCTTATACATATTTTGTTAGATTTATACCTAAATATTTCATTTTGAGGGGTGCTAATATATAAGTGCTATTGTGTTTTTAATTTCAAATTTCACTTGTTCATTGTTGGCCTACAAGAAAGTGACTAGCAGGGATCCCTGGGTGGTGCAGCGGTTTAATGCCTGCCTTTGGCCCAGGACGTGATCCTGGAGACCCAGGATCAAATCCCACGTCGGGCTCCCAGTGCATGGAGCCTGCTTCTCCCTCTGCCTATGTCTCTGCCTCTCTCTCTCTCTCTGTGTGACTATCATAAATAAATAAAAATGTAAAAAAAAGGAAAGTGACTAGCTTTTGTATATTAACTTTTTATCTTGCAACCTTGCTATTATCATTTATTAGTTCTAAGAGTTTTTTGTTGATTAAGATTTTCTACATAGTGAATGGGTGACGGGCACTGGGTGTTATTCTGTATGTTAGTAAATTGAACACCAATAAAAAATAAATTAAAAAAAAAAAAAGCTGAGACTGAAAAAGTAAAAAAAAAAAAAAAAGATTTTCTACATAGATAATTATGACATCTGTGAACAGATAGTTTTATTTCTCTTCCCAATCTGTATATCATTTATTTCCCTTTCGTCTTATTACATTAAGTGGAAATTCCAGTATAATATTGGAAAGGACTAGTAAGAGGGTACATCCTTGCTTTGTAATTGATCCTAGTGGGAATGCCACTAGTTTCTCACCATTAAGTATGATGCTAACTGTAGGCTTTTTGTAGATATTCTTTATCAAGTTGAGGAATTTACCCTCTAGTCATAGTTTACTATGAGTTTTTTTTTTTATCATGAATGGATGTTGAATTTTGTCAAATATTTTTCTGCAACAATTTATATGATCACTTAATTTTTCTTTTTTAGCCTATTCATGTGATGGATTATATTAATTAATTTAAAATTTTTTAACCAACTTTGCAAACCTGGCAAAAATCCCACTTGGTCTTGGTGTATAATTGTTTTTATACATTGTTGGATTTGATTGGCTAATATTTTATTGAGGATTTTTGCATCTATGTTCATGAGAGGTATTGGTCTGTAGTTTTCTTTTCTTGTAATATCTTTTTCTGGTTTTGGTATAGGACAATGTTGGCCTCATAGAATGAGTTAGGAAATATCCTTTTGCTTATATATTCTGAAAGAGATTATGGAGAATTGATATAATTTCTTCCTTAAATGTTTGGTAAAATTCACCAGTGAATCCATCTAAGCTTAGTGCTTTCTGATTTGGACGGTTATTAATTACTGATTCAATTTCTTTAATAGGCCTATTCAGACCATTTATTTCTTCTTGTCTGAGTTTTAGCAAATTGTATCTTTCAAAGAATTGGTCCATGTCTTCTAGGTTATCACATTTGAGGGCATAGAGTAGTTCTGACATTTCTTTATCATCTTTATTATGTCCATAGACTCTAGTGATGTCTGCATTTTAATTTCTGATGTTAGTAATTGTGTCCTTTTTTTTAGTTATCCTTGTTAGAGGCTTACTTTTTTTATTTACCTTTTCAAGAAGAAATTTTGGATTTCACTGATTTTTTTCTGTTGATTTCTTGTTTTCATTTTCATTAATTTCTGCTCTGATTTCTATTATTTCTTTTTTTCTGCTTACTTTGGATTTAATTTGCTCTCCTTTTTTCTAGTTTCCTAAAGTGGAAAACATAGATTACTGATTGGGATTTTTTTTAATATATATGTATATATTAAAGGCATTTATTAAAAATAAGTACTGCTTTTGCCACACCCCATAAATTTTGATAAGTTGTGTTTTCATTTTTATTTAGTTCAAAATATTTAAAATTTCTCTTGAGATTTATTTGACCCATGTGTGATTTAGACATATGTTGTTTAATCTCAACATATTTGCAGATAATGCCTCTTTAAAAAGTAAGTGAAGGAAGACAGTTAAATGAAAACATTTTGTTGTAATCTGGTGTAGCCCAGTCCAGCACAATCAAGGCCCTCAAAATAAATGGAAATTTGAGAATATAATTTTTATATCAATGCTGGATTCTGTATTTAATAGCACACTTCTTTACATATCCAAGAGCAGTCATGAAATGCAGGGCAAGATCAACTAACTTGAGGGTGGAATTTTATTACTATAAATTTTTAAAGAACCACCACAGCTGCTGTGTGCAATGTGGAGGACTAGAATATGTGAAATCCAGTTTGGTCTCCATTATAATTAACACTATAGAAGGGATTACATTTCCTATTATTATTATTATTCAAATGCTAATACACAAATTCTTAAATCCACTCTAATCTGGTAACAGAGTTGATAATGGAAAGATGAATTACCTACTTTCTTGCTTTGCCTATTTACATTATGACTGAAAAATTATCTTATTTCATTTAATTAGGGATTAAAATAGGAATAAACTAGCATGAGTCAGTTATAAAAATAGAAGAGAAAAAGTAAAAAATAAATTTAGTATTCATTTAACTATTTTTTATCTCATTTTAATGGAGGAGAAAGTTAGCTTTTTTTCCTTCCCTCGTTGTGACTTCACTGTAGGTTGAAAACTAATAAATAAGCCATTTCTGGGCTTTCTTTTTTGATGAGAAAACATTTTTAAAAACTAGTGCTTAAGGCATCTTTCTCTTGTATGAGGAACAAATAAAACAGAATCCGGTGATTAGACTATGTTTGCAACAATTGTTTGTTAAGCCTGGGACTTTTTAGAAACAAGTATACAATTATTCATCTAATCTAAACTTTGCATTTTTCTGTTTTCAGGTCAAACTCTAAGAGTTTGAGGTCGAATTTTGATGGAGCACCCAGATGTCCTCAGCTGTCATGAGGAATACTTATCATATTTGCTTGCATATTTTCCTCGTTATATTAGATACTTAGTTATTGACATAGGGAAAAAAAGAGGTGGATTAAGGAGTTAACCTATCAATCACTCTAGCCAAGGGTCAATATTACCCTTGACATGCACGATCCAAGGCTTTCAGCTTTACTGCATCCTTTTAGAAAGAAGACATTGTTTCCATGTGACTAATAAAATAATAATAATGAAGATGTAGTAATAAGAAGAAAAAGAACAGATTCCTATTGAGTACCTACTATCCAAGTATACAAGCATGTACACACACACACACACACACACACACACACACTGCCTCTTCTTTCCAGCATGGTTATTATCACCTCCTTCCTCCCTATTGGTGAAATACTAGAAAAGAGGTTTATTGATGCTTACAGAGGCCTTTAAGATGCATTGGTTTGGTATGAAATATCCTCACAGGTACGGAAATGTGACATTAACCAAGGGTTTCTCAGCTTGGACCAATGTTTGCAGTATTATGTAAGGCATTGTTTGCACTTCAGAAAGAAGGATCAGCAAGGGAAGAAATGATGCAAAGGGTTTGCTTAGTTTGGGGGAAAATTTTTCTTTGTTAGAGACTTAACTTCTCTCCTAAATACCAAGAACAAAAAAAATAACAGCCCTATAAATAGAACGAATGTGGAAATACTGCCAGGACTGAAAATCCCAGCCCATAACAACTGCCATTCTTAGGGAACTTCCAGAGGGGAAGTTCCAGAAGGAACTACTCCTTTTGCTCCCAGCAAAAATAAGGGTTAAGAGGGGGAAGTTTCCCTTACCTGTTGTTAATTGCCTAAATGTGTATCAAACCTTCATTGATGCAAGAGCTTCTTGGGAAGTTTACACACATATATAGAGAAAAAGGAGGCAATGACAGGGTTTAGCTTTTCTATTACCTTTGTAATGTTCTCAAGTATAATAAATGCTGAACATCTCAGAGGAATATACTCTAAGGCTTGAAAAAGCTTGAAAGATGCAAGATGCATCTTTTTCATCTTTGTCAGGTTAAGATGACCCAAATAGCTCCTTCTGCTTCAAATGTCTATGGATGCCTCTGAATAGACAGATTCACTGGCAATGTGTAACTAGACCTGATTGTGTCACTGGGCTTGGGTAAAGCATTTGCGTTAAGCCCTGTGCTGTATTCCATGGCACTGTTGATGAACTGAGGTGGTATTCTGGTCAATTTAACGATCAATGAATTTAAACAATGTTTTTTTATTTTTTAGCTGAATTGGTTGGTTATTTTACTGAATTGATTAAATCAGAGGGAAGAGGTTGCATGCTCACCTGAAGAAAATGTGAGAAAAATTATCGTGTTCTAACAATTGATGACAATCATCACTTTTTTTGATATGCCAATTCTTTTTTTAAGATCTATTTATTTATTTGAGAGAGGGAGAAAGCTTGTATGCATTCAACTGGGGGAGAGGCATAGGCAGAGAATTCCAAGCAGACTCTCCACCGAGGGCAGAACTCATTAGATCATGACCTAAGCTGAAACCAAGAGTTGGTCACTTAACCAACTGAACCACTCAGACACTCCAAGATCATCACTTTTTTATGATAAATCCATACCATTTGGGTTTCTTTAAAATGATTATTGAACTTTTTTTTAACTACTCACTTCTATGCACAGTACCAGGCAAGGTATAGGTATGCAAAACTGAACAAACCATTGTGATTTTTGCCCTCATGGAATTTATAGCTTAGATGACAAGAGAGGGGCTTTGAATAAATAATTAGACAAATAAATAAATACATAAAAACAATGAGTGCAATTTACTTTATACTTCAAAAAATGAAGAAAAGGCATTTTTAAAAAAGGAAAGCAAGGCAGCCCAGGTGGCTCAGCAGTTTAGTAATCCTGGAGACCCAGGATTGAATCCCACGTTGGGTTCCCTGCATGGAGCCTGTTTCTCCCTCTGCCTGTGTCTCTGCCTCTCTCTCTCTCTCTGTGTGTGTGTCTCTCATGAATAAATAAAATCTTTTTTAAAAAAAGGAAAGCAAAGTGGTTTTAACCTTTTTCTTTTTTTCTTTCCTTCCTTCCTTCCTTCCTTTTTTCCTCCCTCCTCCTCCCCTTGTTGCTTTATTAGGGAATGTATAGATTGAAGGAGGTTGGAATATATAAACATGAGGTAAACCTAAGAGACAACATGAACAGTTTCCTCAAGTAGAAAACATGGGAAAAAGAATAACAGAGTGTAAAAAAGGAAGTGGAGTAGGGAAGAAAAAACACTCAAGACCCCATGCATTCCATTTAAAATATATGAGGATAGAAATTAATGGCACAGATTGGTAAGCCTAGAGAAATAAATCCAGAGGAAGGAAATCACTTAAAGAAGAATTTTCTTAATTTTTTTGTTAAGTTTGGTTTTGTTTTGTTTAAGTTTTGGTTTGGTTTGGTTTGGCTTTTGGGGTTTTTGTTCTAAGATTTATTTATTTATTTATTTATTTGAGAGAGAGTGTGTATGCAAGTTGGGAGGAGGGGCAGAGGGAGAGGAAGAGAGAGAACCTCACGCAGACTCCTTGCCCAGTGGGGAGCGGGAGGCAGGGCTCAATCGCAGGATCATGGCTTAAGCTGAAATTAAGAGTCAGACACTCAACTGACTGAGCCACCCAGGCAAACTTGCTTTATATTGTTTTTGAACTATTGTCACGAAGTAGATTTTATTGGCAGATTTTTGGTAGAATAATTAATTACTGGCTCAGAAGAATGAAATGTAATGCCCATGGTCACATAGGATAGCTGGGTTGAGCCACCAGGTCTCCTAATACCTAAGCCAAGGTTCTTTTCACTGTATTTCTTCAATTCTAAGTAAAGAAAGATTTCCAGGGGCACCTGGGTGGCTCAGTGGTTGAGCATCTGCTTTCAGCCCAGATCGTGATCCTGGGGTCCTGGGATAGAGTTCTGCATCAGGCTCCCCACAGGGAACCTGCTTCTCCCTCTGCCTATATCTCTGCTTATGTCTCTGCCTCTCTCTGCGTCTCATGAAAAAATAAATAAAATCTTTTCTTTTTTAAAGAAAGATTTCCAAATGCCATGCCTCACTCTTTTTAAAGGACATCTTAGTTTGCATAGGAACAAATTGTCTACAGTTTGGCCGATTGCAGGATATTTATTTCCCATCTCTCTTGATTGCCTGTGGTCACACTCCTAGCCTCTGTCTAGCTTATACTCGGATTTACCTGGTGGGTGAGATTGGGAGAAAAAATTGGAAAGATGCAACTCTGTTCCTTCCTTCCCCTAGTATCTACCTGCAGAGAGCTTTGAGTTTCCTTTTTTTTTTTTTTTAAGACTTCATTTATTTGACAGAGAGCGAGCGAGCAGCACAAGCAGGGGTAGCAGCAGGCAGAGGGAGAAGCAGCCTCCCCGCAAAGAAAGGAGCCCAATGCTGGGCTCTATACCAAGGTCGGGATCATGACCTGAGCTGAAGGCAAATGCTTAACCTACTGATCCAACCAGGTACTCCAAGAGAGCTTTGAGTTTCCATGAGAAAGGCCTGTGACAGGCCGATAACCCACCTAAGCTTCATTCTCTAAACAGCTTTAGCAATAACAAACCTGATATTTTTATCTCATCGTTTGAGTCCTGCAAGCTCAGATGGGAGAGAAGGAGGTAAATTATTGAGACTCCTCTAAGCCCAACATATTTTATCAAGAGACATATTTCGTAGTGCTTCAAATGGACACTGTTTATATTCCATCTCTGACACTAGCTGTGTGATCTTGGGCAAATTGCTTAACTCCCCTGGATCTCCACAAAATGGGACAATAACAGAATCTACCTCGAAGTGTTCATGTAAAATTTAAACAAATTTCCGGTGTCTGACACATAGCTCTATATTAATGTTAGCTTTGTTTTTCTTTAAGATAAAATTAACTAGTTTTTTTTTTTTTTTTTTTTTTTTTTTTTTTTTTTTTTTTTAAAGATTTTATTTATTTATTCATGATAGTCACAGAGAGAGAGAGAGGCAGAGACACAGGCAGAGGGAGAAGCAGGCTCCATGCACCGGGAGCCCGATGTGGGATTCGATCCCGGGTCTCCAGGATCGCGCCCTGGGCCAAAGGCAGGCGCCAAACCGCTGCGCCACCCAGGGATCCCAAAATTAACTAGTTTTTTAACAGTAGTTTATGAATGTACAAGGGACAATCTTTCAAGAAGTCTTTCAAGAAGACTGTGTCATATATGGGGATTTTTATATTATACAAATATTTCAAATATTTATTTTTATATGGATACAATGAAGTTTATGGTTAAAAGTATGGACTCTGAAGTTAGACACCTTGGTTCAAATTCTAGCCTCATGACTTACCAGTTGTGTGACTTTAGACAGGTTACTTAACCTTGAATCTCAATTTTCTCCTATGTGATATAAGGATAATGATAATATCCAACTTAAAAGATTGTTGTGGAAAATGGCAATATATATAAAGTACTTATTGATCTGATATTCATTATATATTTATTAAAGAAAGTAAATACATAAAAATGGAGTGGAATTGCCAGGGCCTGTGGTAACTCTATGTTTAACCTTTTGAGAAACTGAAAGACATTTTCCAAAGCCGTTGAAATATTTTACATTCCCACCAGCAGTGCAGGAGAGGTCCAATTTCTCCACATCTTCACCAACACTTCTTGTCCATCTGTTTAATTATAGCCAACCCGGTGGATGTGAATTGGTTTCTCATTATGCTTTTGACTGGCCCTGAAGTCAAATGATGGTAAGCATTTTTCATGTTGATTGGCCATTCTTGGAGAATTGTGTACTCAGATCCTTATGCATGAAATATCTTCCTGGAGAAATGTGTATCAGAAATATGTATGAGAAATGTGTATCAGAAATATCTTCTTGAAGAAATATGTACTCCAATCCTTGTGCACATTTTAAGTGGGTTGTCTTTTTATTATTGAATTGTAAGAGTTCTTTATATATTCTAGGTGCAAGTCCCTTATCAGATATATGATTTGCAAATATTTTCTCCAATTCACTGAGGTGTCTTTTCACTTCCTTGATCATGTCCTTTGAAGCACAAAAATGTTTACTTTTGAAGAAGTCTAATTAATCCATTTCTGTTGTTGCTCTCATGCTTTAGGTTTCATATCTAAGAAGTCTTTGCCTAACCCAAGGTCCTGATGACTTACTCCTGTATTCTCTTCTAAGTGTCTTATAATTTTAGTTCTTATATTTAAATTAATGATACATTTTAAATTAATTTTTGTGTCTGGTATTAGGTAGTAGTCTAATTCTTTTTTTTTTATTTTTCAGGTGGATATCCAGTTGTTTCAGCACCATTTGCTGAAGACTATTCTTTCCTTATGGAATTAACTTGGCACCTTTCTTGAAAATCAATTAACTATAAATGGGAGGCTTTGCTTGTGGACTCCAATTCTATCCCATTGATCTATATGTCTATCTTCATGCCAGTATCACACTGGTTTGATTACTGTATCTTTGTGGTAACTTTTGAAATCAGAAAGAATGAGTCCTTCAACTTTGTTCTTTTTTAATATTGTTTCAACTATTATGAGAACCTTGAATTTCCATATGAACTTTAGGATTAGCTTATAAATTTCTGCAAAGAAGACAGCTAAGATTTTCATATGTTATATATGAAAATCTCCATATCTCATATCTCCATATAATAATATTAAGCCTTTTGATTCATGAGCAAAGGATGAGTTTCCATTTATTTACATTTTCTTTCCATTCTTTCAACATTGTTTTGCACCTTTCAGAGTATAAATTTTGCACGTTTTAAAAAATTTATTCCTAAGTATTTTACTCTTTTTGATATTATTTTTTAAAGATTTTA
Organism: Canis lupus dingo; assembly: GCF_003254725.2. Lineage (NCBI taxonomy): Eukaryota > Metazoa > Chordata > Mammalia > Carnivora > Canidae > Canis > Canis lupus. The sequence goes on from NC_064281.1 coordinate 39,404,408, forward strand.
TTTATTTATTTATTTGAGAGGGAGAGAGAGAGAGAGAGAGAGAGCACAAACGGGGAGGATGTCTTTTGCCCATTTCATGATTGGATTGTTTGTTTCTTTGGTGTTGAGTTTAATAAGTTCTTTATAGATCTTGGAAACTAGCCCTTTATCTGATATGTCATTTGTAAATATCTTCTCCCATTCTGTAGGTTGTCTTTGAGTTTTGTTGACTGTATCCTTTGCTGTGCAAAAGCTTCTTATCTTGATGAAGTCCCAATAGTTCATTTTTGCTTTTGTTTCTTTTGCCTTCGTGGATGTATCTTGCAAGAAGTTACTATGGCCGAGTTCAAAAAGGGTGTTGCCTGTGTTCTTCTCTAGGATTTTGATGGAATCTTGTCTCACATTTAGATCTTTCATCCATTTTGAGTTTATCTTTGTGTATGGTGAAAGAGAGTGGTCTAGTTTCATTCTTCTGCATGTGGATGTCCAATTTTCCCAGCACCATTTATTGAAGAGACTGTCTTTCTTCCAATGGATAGTCTTTCCTCCTTTATCGAATATTAGTTGCCCATAAAGTTCAGGGTCCACTTCTGGATTCTCTATTCTGTTCCACTGATCTATGTGTCTGTTTTTGTGCCAGTACCACACTGTCTTGATGACCACAGCTTTGTAGTACAACCTGAAATCTGGCATTGTGATGCCCCCAGATATGGTTTTCTTTTTTAAAATTCCCCTGGCTATTCGGGGTCTTTTCTGATTCCACACAAATCTTAAAATAATTTGTTCTAACTCTCTGAAGAAAGTCCATGGTATTTTGATAGGGATTGCAAACCCTGGGATCATGACCTGAGCCAAAGGCAGACACTTAACTGACTGAGCCACCCAGGCACCGTCTTTTTGATATTCTTTTGGTTCATTGTTAACATATAAAAATACAATTATTTTATGTATATTGATCTTGTACCTGGCAACCTTACTAAACTTCTTTAATAGTTTTTTGTGTATGTATTATATATATATAAGGTCAGTCATGTAAAAATGGAAATGGTTTTATTTCTTCCTTTCTAATCTAGATGCTTTTTATTTCTTTTTTTTTTTTCTTATCTAATTGCCATGACTAGATCCTCCAGGACAATGTTGAAAGGAAGTAAGTGGAGTAGATATTCTTATTTTGTTTCTGATCTTAGGGAGTATTAATTATGATGTTAGCTATGAATTTTTTGTGGATGCCCTTTATGAGAAAGAAGTTCCTTTCTACTTCTAGTTTGTTGAGACTTGTTATCACAAAGAGGTGTATTTTATCAAATGGTTTTTCTGCATTTATTGAAGTGATCATGTGGTTTTTGTTTATTATTCTATCAGTATATTACATTACATTGATGTTAAAGCAACCTTGTGTTCTTGGGATAAGTCCGGCTTGATCATGGTATCTAATCCTTTCTATATGTTGATAGGTCCAGTTTGCTGGTATTTTATTGAGGAACTTTGTGTCTATATTCATAAGAGATAGTGGCTTGTTAGTTTTATTGTCATATCTTTGGTTTTGGTGTTGGGTTAATATTGACCTAATAAAATAAGTTGGAAATTGCTCTCATCCTCTTCTACTTCTTGGGATAGTTTGTGAAGAAATAGGATTAACTCTTCTTTCAATGTTTGGTGAAATAAATGTTTGGTAAATTATCTGGGAATGGGCTTTTCTTTGTGTGAAATTTTAAAACTACTAATTCAACATCTTGTGACACTTCTATTCAGATTTTCAATTTCTTCTTGAATCAGAGTTGGTAGTTTGTGTCTTCCATTTCATCTATGCTATCTAATTTGTTGGCATATAGTTGTTCATAATATTTGTTCATAATCTTTTTTATTTATGGAAGGTTGGAAGTAGCATTCTCTCCTTCATACCTGGTTTAGTAATTTGAGTCTTCTCTCTTTTTCCCTTAGTCAGTCTGGTTAAAAGCTGTCCATTTTGTTGATCTTTTTTTAACAACCAACTTTGGGTCTGGTTGATTTCCTCTATTGGTTTTGCATTCTCTACTTCATTAATGTTGTCTCTAATCTTTATTATTTCATTCCTTCTGCTTTATTTGGGTTTAGTTTGCCTTTTTTTCTAGTTCCCTAAATAGGTTACTCATCTGACATCTTTATATATATATATATATATGTGTGTGTGTGTGTGTGTGTGTGTGTGTTCAGAGCTATGCATTTCTTTTTAGTCAGTGCTTTCCCTACCTCCTGTAAGTTTTGGTATATTGTATCCTACTTCTATTCATCTCAAAGTATTTTCCAATTTCTGTTGTGATTTCTTCTTTGATCCATTTGTTATTTAGAAGTGTGTTACTTGATTTCCACATATTTTTGAGTTTCACAACTAATTTTTGTTATTGGTTTCTAATTTCATCCCTTTGTGGTCAGAGAACATATTTGCTATGACTTCAGTCCTTTTAAATTTACTGAGTCTTGTTAGATGGCTCTGCATATAGTCTATACCGGAGAGTGTTCTGTATGCACATCAAAAGAATGTGCATTCTATTGTTCTGTGGAGTGATCTAAAGAAGTCTTTTCTAGTTGGTTTATAGTGTTGTTCATATATTCTACTTCCTTGTTGATCTTCTAATTTTTCAAGCCATTATTAAACATGGGTTAGTGGAGTCTTTAACTATTATCATTCATGGTATACATATTTTTATTTTAATTCTATAGATATTTCCTGCTTAGCCCTCTACCCATTTGCTATACTTGAAAACCATAGTTAAACCTTAATACCCCACCAGAGTTCATCCATCTCTGCTCCTTTTGTCCACATATACACCAGAGAGAGACACAGAACTTTGGGAATGGAGAGGAGTAAATGTGGGGAAGTCCCAGAGCTTCGTGGTATAAAGGATCAGGACAGGACACTAGTGGCAGACTTAAAAGATCAAACCAGGTTAAATATGATGGAAGTCTGAATTCAAACTAGGAAATTTCAAAGTTCAGGGTTCTAAATTGTATTGTAGAAATCACAGATGGGTATGATTTTATGGTTAATTAATTTTGACAAGAGTGCCAAGATAATTCAATGAGAGACAGAATGGTGTCTCAAGAAATGGTGCTGAGACAACTAGGCATCCACATGCAAAAAAAAAAATCGCAGTCAGACCCCTATGTCACACCAAATACAAAAATTAATTCAAAAGGGATCATAGGCCTAAATGTAAGAGCAAAAACTGTAAAACTGTTGGAAGAAAACAAAGGAGTAAAACCTCATGACATTGAGTAAGGCAAAGTCTTCTTATATATCACACCAAAAGCATAAGCAATTAAAGAAAAAATAATTAGGGGATCCCTGGGTGGCTCAGCAGTTTAGCGCCTGCCTTTGGCCCAGGGCGCGATCCTGGAGTCCCGGGATCGAGTCCTGCTTCGGGCTCCCGGCATGGAGCCTGCTTCTCCCTCCTCCTGTGTCTCTGCCTCTCTCTCTCTCTCTGTCTATCATAAATAAATAAGTATAAATCTTTAAAATAACATAAAATAAAGAAAAAATAATTAGACTTCATCAAAATTTAAAACTCTGTGTTTCAACCGTTGTTATTAAGGAAATGAGAAGACAACTCACATAAGGGGAAAAATATTTGCAAATCATATATCTGATAGGGACTTGTGCCCAGAGTAAATAAAGAACACTTACAATTTAAAAATAAAAAAGACAATTAAATGAATTAAAACAGAGGCAAAGGATTGAATAGACATTTCTCTAAAGAAGATATACATACACATGCTTAATATCATTAGTCATCAGGGAAATATAAATTAAAACCACAGTGAGCTTGCAGCATGGCCACTGAAGCTGCTGCTGCCTTAGCATTCCTGAATCAGGAGAGCTGAGCTCATGCCTGGGGAGGGTGGGGGCTAGTCTGTGAGTCCTGGATGCGGTCACTATGGACAGTTTTTCCTTTGGCTGTTAGCTCTCTAGCCATACCCGCTCTTTCACCTTGAAGGTAGAGGAAGAGGATGAGGTGGAGCACTTGCTGGCTTTGGCCATGCTCTGCCTCACCAAGAGGGCTGAAGAGGAATGTAATGTGGTAGAAGTCATGGCCAGGAAGCATTACCACCAAGAGATTGCTGTCCCTGTGGCCAACCTCAAGTTGTCCTGCCAATTCATGTTTAGTTTGGATGACCTCCAGCTCCAACCACCTGTAACCTTCTGTCTGAAATCAGGTTCTGGCCCCATGTAAATTGCTGGGCAGCACCAGATTGTTTCTATAAGCAATGATGTTTCTGAGGAAGAAGAGAGTGAAGAGATACCTGGGTAGCTCAGTGGTTGAACGTCTGCCTTTGGCTCAGGTCATGATCCCAGGGTCCTGGGATTGAGTCCCGCGTCGGGCTCCCTGCATGGAGCCTGCTTCTCCCTCTGCCTGTGTCTCTGCCTCTCTCTGTGTCTCTCATGAATAAATAAATAAAATCTTTTAAAAAAAAGAAGAGAGTGAAGAAGGGAGGTGGAAGAAGCTGAGTTGTGCCCCATCCTGCCTGCCAAGAGGCAGGGGGGCAGGTTCTAATCTCCTTGGAATGGGAGGGATTCTGAATTTCTACCCTGACCCTCTTTCCCCCACTTGCCTATGAGATCGGAGGTCAACATCTGAAGCTCAGGACTACATAGTTTTAATACTTTTTACATTTTCGGATAAAAGTTGAAATAAAGTGATGTGAAAGTTTTTGGAAAAAAAAACACAGTGAAATACTACCTCACATTCACTAGGATTGCTATAATGAAAAAGATGGACAAGAATAAGTGTTGATGAGGATGTGAAGAAATTAGATTTTTATACACTAGTAAAAGGAATGTAAAATGATGCAAGCCCTTTGGGAAATAGTTCAGTTGTTCTTTAAATAATTAAATGTGCAGTTACCATATGACCCAGAAATTCTACTCTGAGGTATATCCTCAAGAGAAGAGAAAGCATATATCCTCACAAAAACTTGTATATGAATGTTCATAGCAGCATTATTCACAAAGTCCAAAATGGAAAAAACCTGAATATCCATAAACTGAAGAATGGATCAACAAAATGTGGCACAATCATACAATGTAATATTATTTAGCCATAGAAGGTAATAAAGTGCTGATACATGCTACAACATGAGTGAATCCTGAAAACGTTATGCTAGGTGAAAGAAGCCAGACTCAAAATGCCACACATTTTGTTTGATTCCATACAATCATAAAAAACACTGAATTTTATACTTTAAAATTTAAAATACTTTATACTTTATAATATTGAACTTTGTGGTTTATTAATTATATTTCAATAAAGCTATTTTTTTAAACATGAATAAGATCATTTCCCAACTCTTAGGAGAGTCACACTTCAGCATGAGTAAAATTATCATTGCCGGTTGTTTTGAGTTGAGCTTCTGTCTTGACTTCTCACCCGAGATGTCAGTGCCCTCGGGATAAACTCCTGTTACCTACCTGGAAGATGATTCTCCTGAACATCAGGGGAATGCCACACCCCATTGTGCCAACTGTCTGTCCAACTGTGGCATACATACAGTAGACATTCAGAAATTCTTGGTGAATTAAATTGGTTTCTACGAAATTCCCTCAGTTTGTGTGTGGGGAACTCAGTCTCATGTTGGATCACTCTGATTCTCGATACCATTCCTGTCTACCTGGATGCTTTACCACCTCAGAGATCTTTCTGTTTTCATCAACTGTCCTAGTGGATATGAGCCTTGCTTGTTCTACTTAAACCAAGGTCCATTTCTGCCTGTCAAGTGACCTCATATGGCTGGAGAGGCAATATGGTCTAACACAAAAATATAGCAGTTAAGAGTACAAGCCCACAGTCCCCAATTTAGATAAATAGCAAAGCTTGGTCTCTCCTCTTTCTCTCCCAGCCTCCTTTTTTTAGCTTCACACTGGTGGAAAGAATGATCTTTAAAAAATATGAATCGGATCGTGTCTCTTCCTTGCTCAACTTCTAACACAGATTGAATGCTTAATGTCAAGTACATTTCTAAGCCCTTTATGTCTATTGATGCATTTCAACTTCACAACAATAAGTATTATTATTATTTTCATTTTATAGATGAGCAAGATGAGGCACAGAAAGATTGAAGTGCTTATCCAAAAGAACACATTCACTAAGTGGTTGGGGTGAGAAATGAACCTAGACAACATGGCTCCAGAGGCCTTGATCTCAGCATTACACCATCCCCTTCTCAACAGTTGTTCCTCCCACTGAGAGTAAAATTCTTACCATGGTTTTCAAGGCCTACATGATCTGGTCCCTGCTCTCCTTATCCTCTACCACTGCCCAGTACCTGAGCTCACCATGCTCCAGTCACATGAGCCTGCTGTTAATTCCCAGTATGTATCAAGCTCTACCTCGGCCCCAGCACCTTTGCACTTTCAGTTGCCTCTGTGATGCATCTTCTCTCCTCCCCCTCCTTCATATGTCTGGCTGATTAAATGTTACCATGTCAAAGATCTTCCCTGACCTTCTTCTCTTAGCAAATACTTCCTCCCCAGCTCTCTATCCCCAGACCATTCTTGTATGACAGCAGCCTCCTCATTTTGTTCCCATCACTTTTCTCAATGTGCTTACCCTATTATGACTGCCTCCCCTCCTGGCCCACAGGCCGGTTGAGGTACGCCGACCAGTGCTTCACCCTGACCCTGCTCTACGCGCTGGTCATCCTGCCCATGTCGGCCCCGCAGGAGATCGGGTTCCAGAAATACACGAGCATCCTAGGCACCCTGGCCGCCTGCTGCCTGGCTCTGGTCATCGTGGTGCAGTACTACCTCGGGCCCCAGGGCCTCGTTCATGAGACCCGGCCTGCACTGAGGGATACCAGTTGTTGGATTAGCACGCACCCCACTCCAGTGTGATCTCACCTTAACCAATTAAATCTACAAAGACTATTTCCAAAAAAAAAAAAATCTTGATCTTGAAGATAGAGCTATGTTGATTGGTTCACCTGGCACCCAGCTCTCTATCTGACATAATGTCAGCACTTAACCAAAATTAGCTTAATGAATAATGAAGAGGGCTTAACCTATACCTTTGTTATAGCACATATCAACTTGTACTGCTATTATTCTGAACTTCTTAAAGTAGAGCTCTATTTTGTTAATTTTTGTGTAGTATATTCACATTAGAATGCTTTAATATATATTGAATAAAGAGAATAAATAAAGGCGTGAGCCATTAAGGACAGGATTTGCCAAGAAAGGCTTTGTAGAAGAGGTATACTTAAATGACTTACTTCAGTTGCCAACAACATTTTTTTCAAACATAAAGATATGCATTTTTAAGGCTCCTTATGAAGCAAACAGTTCTTGCTAAATAACATATCAATCATTCAAATGTAACTGCGAAAATACCATATGGATACTTTTATTGCAAAAAAAAATCCATGGGTTTAAGTTGTATATGAACCTACAGAACAAAAGAATTTTGCCAAACATTTAAATAGTGACAAGGTGTTAATGTTGGTTTCCAAATCCCCAAAGTGGCAGACCATATCTAGGCATACCTTCTGAACTGGATCAAGGGCCAGCTGATTTAATTCTCAACAATGGTAGTCAGTGGGGATCAATTCTTTTTTAATTCAAATGAGACAGATATGGATTAAATCAGTTGTTGTATAGGCTGTTTGTTTTATTCATACTTAACCTATAATTCATCAGTCTTATAATACAGTGCTTCAGACAAGTTCATGCAGTCGGAGCCCAGGATCAGAAGCACAGCTCTATAATTTACCTGCTGTGTGACTTCAGGCAAATTATTCTCTAACCTTTGGTTTCCTGGATTATAAAATTGAGATAATGGTAGTACCTGCCTCAGTGAATATGAAATGCTTTCCATAATGCCTGTCATACAGAAATTCTTCACTAAATGTTAGATACTAATAGTAGCATTTTGGGTGATGTGGAGGAAAAAGCACTTGTTTGATTATCAAGAGATCCAATGAGTCCTAGTCCCCATTCTTTCACTAACTAGTTGTAAGACTTTGGGCAAATCCCTTGGCCATTTCCTGTCTCAGCTTCCTCTTTGATAAATGAGGGCATTTACATGCCTACTTGTTTCAGATATCTAGTGCTGCACAATAAACTACCAAAACTTAGAGTCCTAAAACAGCAATTCATTATTCTCATAGTTCTGTGGGTCGACTGGTAGCAACTGGAAGATTCTTTTGCTTTATGTAGCATAGCTGAGGTCAATCAAGGAGCTGCATTCTGCTGGGAGTTTGGCTGAGGTGGTAACATGTAAAGTGGCCTCCCACCATCTACAGTCTCTCTCTCCGTGTCCTCTGTTCATTCCATTGTATAGCCCAAGTATCTTTACAACAATGTTTCCAAGAAGGAGTATTCCAAACGGACAAGTTCCAATGTAAACAGTTTATCAAGCCTCTATGTCATCTTGCTTGCTGATATTCCATTGGTCAAAGCTGGACAGAGAGCCAAACTTGAGTCAGTTTGGAAGAAGACTACACAAGGGCATGAATTCTGTGAGGTGTGTTTCATTGGAAGCCATCAATGGAACAGTCTACCCCACCACAATTCCAGATTTTCTTCAGAATCATCATACCCCAGCTTGGTACCTAGATTTCTTTCCATGAACTTTTCCATTTTGTCATTTTGCTTCTTAACACACTACTGTTTCGTTCACATGGCATGCTTATGGAAGCCACTATAGATGGAACTCCTTTGTCTTTAAAAAAAAAGAAGCTGTAAACAAAATTTTCCACTTTTACTTTTGTTGTAGTTTTTCCTGTTGACTTGGCCCAATCTTCCTGGAGCCGATATACTTTAATATGCTAAATTTTCAATCACTTGAAATTTTAAGTACTATTCCCCACCCCACAAAAATTTCACTACCTTTCCTTAGGCTTCCCTTAGTCCACACTCTTACCTTACCTCTTTTCTCCTATTGTATATCCTGAGAAACATTTATATAAGGTTTTCTGCTCTAGCTGCTCAGTGTTTACACAGGTCTAATCTTGATCTTTTATGGCACTTTCCTTCTACATCCTACCAGGAACAAAACAAAGGCAGCTCTCTTCACATAATGTTCAAGTACTGTTCCTGTGTCACGCGTTCCAGCAATGCTGATCATCTGCCTCTTGATGCTGAAAAGAGAAGTTCTTAATTTTCTATCCATCTGGAGCCATCTAGAGGATGTGTAGGTTCAGGAAACCCCCATCTCCCTAGCCAACAGACCCATGTGCATTGGCGCAATTGCACCCACTTTGTCCCTTGTCATCTACATGCATTTTAAAAGGCAAAGCAACAAACCACTGCTCATTAGAACAAGCTATTTCACACTATCTTCAGGGACATACCCTGTTGCTGATATAAAAACTTGACATAAGGGTTGGGTTTTTCATTTCAAAATGCCCCATTCTGGTCTCTGGCTGAGTCATTTCAGGTTGAAGTGGAAACCTAGTATCTATCTGGTTAATGGGATTGATTTAGGCAGCAAGAGGTCTGGCTGAGGTAGAGTTTAGCATTTAGCAATGATAAAGAGCTTGGAGTCTAGGCTTTCCACAAAGTTCAAAAAAATCTTGTTAAAAGGCATTTCAGGAAGCTAAACAATTTCTTCCCTGGGATTCCTCTCTTTAGAAATCAACAAAACAAAAATCACACAGATCGTATGATAATTGCGATTAACTATACTGTAATGTTTTCCTAATGTTATCTAATATGTCATTCATAAGACATAGAATGGAGCTAGGGTGGTTCCTTCAAAAAAGCATCAGGCCAGGAAGTTACTAATATGTCAAATACTCACAATTTCAAGAAGGCACACCAAGCACACTGATAGAATTTTCGAAACTATATGTTTTATAAAGTCATAGGGATCCATTAATGAAACATCAGCACTGAATACAACTGATATGTGTGATCCTTTCTGAATTGAGAGTAAAAACACAAGCTTGTAATGAATTTGTTCACTTTTAATTTAGTGTAATATATCTCAGGTTAACGTGCGTCGTGAAAAGAACTCAAGTCCCAATAAAAAGCAAATGTTCCAAAAATTCTCCATTTTATGTAAATGATACAAGAGTATTGTGCTTCTTATATGTATGTGTATTTTAAGAAAATGAATTTTAACAGGAGAAACTGCGAAGACTAATAAATTAAATATACTAAAATATTAAATATATTGTTCTTTGTGGCTGTTTCTAGCAATACTGCAAAATGGAAAAATTCTTATCTTAAAAAGATTAAGATTCTGTGTAGGCATAAAAAATATCTGAGCAGATCTACAAGAGAATATTACTGATGTTTGACTCTGGGTAGAGAAACCAGGGTGGCAGGGAGATTCGGTTCACATTTTACATATTCATTATATAGTAGACTTTAAAACATTATCATATATTACTTCATCATAGATTAGTTGAAAAAGGACAAACCTAAGTTTTTTATTTTATTTTATTTTATTAATATTATCCCCAGGTCACAGGTAGAGGTTAATAGGGGTAGAAGTCACAGAATTCACAGCACTTTTGAGTTGGAGACTTTTGACGTCATCTGTCCCATTATATCAACTATTACTAAACTATTGCTAAGTTTACCCAGTTTGCCTAACACTAAACGCAACTAAATTCCAATAGAGCTAAAGAAGGTGGGTAGCCATTGGAATTCACCTTAATGGAATCTAACCTAGAGTTGAAGATGCATGGTGTAGGTTTCTGCTTCATACCATAGTGTCATGAAGCATCAGGATCATTCCTTCAAGAAGTGGGTAAGTTGGGCAGAAGTGCTTGCCTACTAGGGTGAGCCTTAAGATATCAGAGGGTTCCCTCCCAACTACCCCCGAATTTCCAAATACATTCCATTACAGATTTAGACTTTTTGTTGAGAGAGAGACAGAGGCAGAGACAGAGTCTGAGCAGGGGAGAGGGGCAGAGGGAGAAGGAGAGAGAGGAACTTAAGCAGGCTCCATGCCCAGCACAGAGCCCAACACAGGGCCCAATCTCACAACCCTGAGATCATGACCTGAGCTGAAATCAAGAGTCAGACGCTCAACGAACTGAGCCACCCAGGCGTCCCCAGATTTAGACTTTTGAATGAAGATACTGACATTTACTGAAATGCAGATGTCCCTGTGAGGGGTAAGCAATAAAACATAACACAAAGAAGAACTGAACCTACTGATTCTTTCCGGAACATTGGGAAGAAAGCAGATAAAGGAGAAGGAAAACTGAGGATACCATAGAGAGGAAAGGATATGCTAAGGGAAGCTTGGCCTGCTTCATTCTTCTGTCTATAGAATCCTATGGCTGTGTAATAAGCCTTAGAAAGAGGCTTTTGGTGATAACTTGAACCTTTATAAAACTAAGCAACACCAGCAATTCCTCAAGTTTGAAAATCCCAGTGACTCCTCTCCTTGCAATCTCACTGCTGTCTCATCACCCTTTTCTGGGGAGAGCGTGATTTATCAGTTTGCTCTGCAGTTGTATGGAGACCCCTGAGCCCAAGACCTTGCTTGGAAATGATGTAGTCACTATTGTGTATCACAACACAGTGAGAAAGAGGAACATTGAACAACTGGAAGGAGAGCTCTAAAGAAGTTCAGGATGCTATAAGAAAAGTATACGGAGGTGCATGTGTGGGCATATGCACACACACATACCATCTCCTCACTACTAGTCATCATTAGGACTCCAGGAATTGGATCTCCAGCTCCTGGTAACCCTCCCTAGCTACTCACGGCGCACTGACTGAATATAGATCTCTCATAGTCTTTTCAGGACTATATTGTCATTATTGGGTTTCTTACTTACCTTCTTCAAGATGCCATAAAAATCTTTGTGTGCAGTGACTGTGTCTTCTATCACAAGTTTTCCCAACACAATGCTGATGTACAGTAGGCAGATGATACATTTTTGGTGAAGGAAGGAAATGAAGCCACTTAACTGCATTTTAACACTAAAACTAGTGATTTCTCTATATACAGAACACAAGTTTCAAAAGAATTTTGAATGCATCCCTTGCCCAGCAATGATTCTTAAGAGCTCTCCATGGCTGTAGCTTGGGTGGGAGTCTTACAAACAGCAGTTGGCAGTAGTCTCCTTTCTTGTCTTCCAGGAAGAGAGAATTCTAAATGATGCTTATTCAAGAATACTCAGGTTCTTGCATGGGTATTAAGATTTGGAGTTTGCAGGGAGGAACATTGGACAACGAGCTGAAAAGAAGAGAAAAATGAGAAGAAAAGGAAAGGACCAGCCATGCTGGGTGGGGAAAACCAAGGCAAGAGCTAAGAGAATTGGCAGTATCTCCGGGGCAAGCTTGTGTTAGGTTAGCTATTCCCATTTCAAGTTTGCACACGCCTCTGGAACTCCCTGAAGACTTTTGTGAGGGAAAACCCCACCTACAGGTTCTGGATGAAACGTTACTCCTGGCTTCTAGAAATGAGTCCCCTGGTCCTACTATTACTCATTTCCTGGAAAAGTCGTAACTGGTCCATCCTGACCTTCAGAGCCTGAAGGAGTGCAGATTCATCTTTCAAATTCAAGAAGTTAGAGAAATCATGCAGAAAAACCTCAAAGAGCAATCACTATGTCTTCTGCTTTATCAAAAACTTTATGAACATTTTTACTGGTACTTTCTTTGGCATGTTCTGGGTGAATCAGCAGGAAAACAAAGTGACTTCACTGCCGAGTTGAAATTTAATTCTGCAAAGGATGTTATTTCTAGTTTTGAAAAACTGTGCTCAGAACTTGAATCTAAAGTAATAATACACCCTTTCCGGCCTTATGTAAAGTCATGCCTATAACCTGAAGCTTGGCATGATCTCTAGTTTTAGTGGTGCTGTTATTACCTATATTTCTTTATTTGTCACAACAATCCCAGTCTTGTTTTCTATCTTGGCATTGGTAACTGTAGCTTACCTTTCAGGAAAAACATATTTATATTATCCTTACCTGTGTATGATTACCTGGCAAGCAGAAAAGCCAGTCTTGAGAATAAGCCATCCGTAATTCCTTCTTCTCTTATGCCAAGCTCTTGGGATTTTAACATTTTAATTAGGAGAGGTTCTTTTCTCCAATTCACTAATGTCTTTTCAGGTCGAGTTTGAATATGGCCCATGGATTCAAGCCCTAGACTATAGGTCCCTCCCTGAAATAACTGCCATCAATCAAAAGAAGCAGATAATCAATCCCCTTTCATGCACATGACAGTGTATTTTGTAGGGCCATGTTGTAGGAATACCTATGTAGGTTTGTGAGAAAATCTGGCCTAAGTACTTCAGCATCTATAGACAAACAAGCTTGCAGTTTACCCCAGTCTAGCCCTTCCATCACAGAATGACACATGCACCGTGACATTAATAAAGTCCAAGGGTCATAATGAGTCTCAATCATCAACTGTCCCCAGAAAGTTTTACTTCTTGAAACCACTACATTTTATCTTTCACACAATGTATTTGTACTATAGATACCCATATATATTAGATCTATCAATTGCTTCAAAAGAAAGAGAATGAAGGGGTATATAACAAAAAGATATAACTTCACTCGTACAATAGAAATATATTTAATTTGGAATTGTGCTTTAGGCACTACAGAAGCAGTGAACCAAGCAACTAATGTACCACCACATGTAGAATGATCCATAGATTATGAGAGGCTACATTGAGTGGACACTAAGACTTTCATTCCATTCAAACCTTGCCAAAATTCTTGGGATGGTTAAATTCTTGTTAACAGAATATTCTCATTAAGAAAGAAAAAGGGAGGGGCACCTGGGTGGCTCAGTTAATTGAGCATTGGACTCTTGCGTTTGGCTCAGGTCATGATCTCAGGGTTGTGAGATAGAGCCCTGAGCAAGCTCTGCACTGATCATGGAGCCTGCTTAAGATTCTTCCTCTCCCTCTGCCCCTCCCACCTGTGCGTTCTCTCTCTCTCTCTCTCTCTCTCTCTCTCTCTCTCTCTCTCTCTCCCTCTCTCTCTCTCTCTGTCAATAAATAAATAAATCTTAAAAAAAAACAGAAGGAAAAAGGGAGTGATGTTATCAGAGCAGCAAAATAGGTCGATCCCAACTTTCATCCCCCTCACAAGGCAACCAACAGGCAACTATCCATAGACAGGACACCTTTGTGAAAATCCCAGAACCTGGGGGGCGAGGCTGAGGCATCCCTTTGGACCACAGAAACTGAGAAGGATAGCATTAAAAGAGTAAGGGAAGCAACTACACTCTGACCACATTGCCTCTCCTCCAGACCAGCACAATGCCACACCAAGAGGGCCTCCTGGGCCTACAGTTTCTGTAGTGGGTAAAAGAGCCCAAAGCAGACATCCAACTCCCCCAGCTTTATGGAGTGCTTCCCAGGAGGCTCAGGTAGGGAAATCTGCAGGGCTTGGCCACTGAGGATCATTAGACAGAAATGGAGAAGGGGATCAGGGCTTACAGGAATCAGTACTCAGATCTTGGCAGACGATATTTCTCCTCCCAGTTGTGCTTGAGCAGGGATTCCAGCCAGCAACTCTGCCCACCTACAGAGCTGAGCTGGTGGCCCTGGATGACCAGGGAGCACAGTGGGCAGTTCTGCCTGGCTCAGACCCACACAGGCAGCCCAACTGCTGAGTGTAGCCTCACCTGACCAGAGAATCTGGGCCGCTATAGAGCCCATTCTATAGCCATGCCTGGGCAGGAAATTAAGCTCAGCAATCCTGTCCAACAATGAAGTATAACCTCTGGCTCTGCATGACCAGGAAGCCTTAATAGTGACTCTGGACAGCCTCAGAACCCAGCTGACAGTACAACCCAGCCTACAGTACCACCCAACCACAGCTTAGCCAGTGATGCAGTCCAATCGTGAACCACTCTCTGCGGCCCCTCCTGACACAAAAGCCTGGAAGTTGACCCCACCTAACCATGGAGTGAAGTCTCTAGCCCCCATCCAACTGCAAGATACAACCGGAGGCCCCTCCTGACCAAAAAATCCAGCCACTGAACTCGATCAGCAACAGAGCACAACGGGTGGCCTACATGATCACAAAGCCCAGCCTACAGCCCAGCCTGACTTCATGGCACAGCCCGCATCCCTGCCTAATCACAGAGCAAAATCTAAGTCCCTGCCTGACTACAAAGCCCTGCATGCGGCCCTGGGGAAAGAGTCCAGCCAGCAGCACCATATAGTTGGGGATTACAGCCTGAGACTCCACCCCAAAGGGAGTCATTGAGGAGTGAGGTCTGTAGCCACGGCCAATCAAGGAGTCCAACCAGGGGACCCACCCCGCCTGAAACACAGCAGGTGATCTCACCTGACAAGAGGTGACTGCAGGGTCCCCCTAGTGACATTTCCTAACCATGGAGCACAGCCAGCAGCCCTACCTGATCAGGAAGCCCAGTGATCCTGCTAAAATGTGGAGCCCATCTAACTGCAGAACCCACTCAGCAGCACTCCCCTGCCCTCAGAATACAGGCAGTGGCCTTGCCCAAATAGAGACCTCAAAAGCAAGCTCCACCTTCCCCAGAATGTTACTGGCTGATCCATCCAGAACTCCAAGCTGAGCTAACTGGTGAAGAACCGTCCCTGCCCAAGTGAATCTGTAATGTTTAGAGGAGGAGACCGCTTATTCAGATGCATAGATGCATAGATACCAATGCAAAGAATCAAGGATCTTGAAAAATGAGGTAAACGTGACATCATCAAAGACACGAACAAGCTCTCATAACTGACCCTAGAGAAATAGAGATCATAAACTGCCACGGTATTCAGAATAACCCTTTTAAAGAAGTTCAGGAAGCTACAAGAATACACAGACACGGGACGCCTGAGTGGCTCAGCGGTTTAGCGCCTGCCTTTGGCCCAGGGCGTGACCCCGGGTCCCGGGATCGAGTCCCACGTCAGGCTCCCTGCATGGAGACTGCTTCTCCCTCTGCCTGTGTCTCTGCCTCTCTTTCTGAGTCTCTCATGGATAAATAAATAAAATCTTTAAAAAAAAAAAAGAATACACAGACACCAAAATTAGGAGAACAATCCATGAACCAAATAAGAAGTTCAACAAAGAGATAGAAACCACAAAAAAATCAAACAGAAATTCAAGAGCTGAGGAATATGATGACTTAACTGAAAAAAGCAATAGAAACTGTCACAACCAAGAAGATATTCAAATGGGCAGCAAGTACATGAAAATGTGCTTAACATCACTAATCATTAAGGAAATACAAATCAAAACCACAAAGAGTTGTCACCTCACACCTATTAGAATGGCTAGTATCAAAAAGGCATAACAAGCACTTGTGAGGGTGTAGAGAAAAGGGAATCCTTGTGCAGTGTTGGTGGGAATGGGCATTGATACAATCACTATGGAAAACAGTATGGAAGATGCTCAAAAAATTAAAAATCGAACTATCATATGATCCACTTCTGGGTGTATATTCAAAGGAAATGAAATCACTATACCAAAAAGCTATCTGCAACCTCATGTTCATAGAAGCATCATTTACAGTAGCTAAGACATGAAAACAACCTAAGTGTCCACCAGTGGATGGATAAAGAATATATTTATATATTTATATTCAGTCATAAAAGATAATGAAATCTCGCCATTTGCAACAACATGGATGAAACTGGAAGGCATAATGCTAAGTGAAATATATCAGGCAGAAAAAGACAAAACCTGCATGATCTCACATATGTGAAACCTAAAAACAGTCCAGCTCATGGAACCAGAGAACAGATTGGTGGTTGCCAGATGCACGGAATGGGGTGTGGGGGAAATGGGTGAAGGGAGTCAAATGTTACAAACTTCTAGTTGTAGGGGTGATTAACCTCTGGGGATATAATGGAGCATGATAACTGTAGTTAACAACACTGTACTGTCTATCTGAAAATTGCTAATGAAGCAGAATTAAAAAGTTCTCACCACACGCGAAAAAATTGTAACTATGTGAGGTGATGGCTGTGTTAACTAACCTTATCGTGGCAATCATTTTGCAGTGTGTACATATATAAAATCACTACATTGTACACCTTAAAGTTACACAATGTTATATGTCAATTATGTCTCCATAAAGTTGGAAAAAATGCTGGAGGGAGACCCTAAATGATTAAAAGCTAACATCTATTCAAATCTAAGGAGTTAGCCCATTCTCCCATTTCTGAAGTAGATTGTTACAATTTATATTTTCCTGTTTGGGGCAGTTCAGCAACAGCCAAATGTGTAGTCATGACTTAGCAATGTGGCTCCTGTGACTCATCCAAATTGGGGCACAATTAGCAAAATGTGTTCCCATAAATGGCAGTTTCACTACTAAATTCTGGGGCGAAACCAGGAGCCATGTAAGACAGAATGGCATGGGGGAAATGGTAAGTCTTACTAAAGTAAAAAGATTGGTTCTGTCTTCGGGTAAAGAGGGTCAAAGTCAGAATGACTTGAGAGTTGTTAAGAGTTACTATTAGAATTCCCAAGCTGAATAGCAGTCATAGCCTGTAGCAATTCTTGAGTGGGAAAAAATATGTAGACTCTAAATATGAGACTCAGGAGAATAGTGTATTTGTCAGACTAAGCAAACACTCCAACTTTAACAATTCTAAATTTAGAACCAATCTTGAACTGTTGGAGGTCTGTGTCCACATGGGCTGAGAAAGGAAACTTCTTGGTTTCTCCTCCTTAGTGCCTATAAGAATAACAGATCCTTGACCTCAACATCAATGGGGACAAGGAAAGGATGGATTTTTTTTTGTCCTTTATATCTCAAAGTTGAGTCAGCAGTCAACCAGAATTTGGCCATGTAACAGAACCATAGACCTGTGTTTCCCAGGTATGCAGTTGTAACCTGTGGGGATATGGGGGGATACAGTGAGTTT
Source organism: Canis lupus dingo (assembly GCF_003254725.2). Taxonomy (NCBI): domain Eukaryota; kingdom Metazoa; phylum Chordata; class Mammalia; order Carnivora; family Canidae; genus Canis; species Canis lupus. The sequence goes on from NC_064281.1 coordinate 39,422,194, forward strand.
TGGAAAATAGAGCTACCAAGTTGCCAATATATAAAACAGATGGAGGGAAGAATGAGAAAACAAGGCTCTGCAAATGCTTTCCTTTTCTGCCCTGGAGCCCTCCTTTGGCCTGTACTCTGATGTGGGTAGAAAGGCATTTCTACCTGGCTTCCCTCAGGAAATGAAGTTTGACCTGAGCTTTGAAGTATGCAGAAGAAGAAAACAATGTTTCAGACAGTTTCGGACTGGGCTGTGGGAAGGCCCTGTGTCAAAGATATTATGACACACTCAAGGCACAGAAATAGGGTTAGTGTGGCTAAACTACAAGGAGTGGGTAGGAGAGCGCTTGAGAACACAGCTAAAATCCCCCCTTGAAAGCCATGTCATTTTTATGTCTATATCTTTAGGCTCAGAACAATGAGTAGCCAAGGCAGGTTATTTAGAGAGGCACTATCTACCCAGATTCTCATTTTGTGATTACTTTGTAAGGATTGTGGTGAATGTATTGGAGGCAGATGGACTGGGTTCAAAGAGGCCTTTCAGGAGACTATTCCAGTCATCTAAGCTGGAAATGATTGTAACTTGGACCAGGTTGCTGCCAGAAGAGATGGATGGGATTGGTGGGTATAGGTGGGAAAATCAACAGAAACTTGCTTGATGGATTGGCTATAAAGAGTAAGAGAGATGGAGATGCCAAAGATGAGTCTTAGATTTCTCTCATGTCCAGTTTGGTGAAGCTACTGACTAAAGAAAGGAACACCAAAAGAGGACCAGATATTGGAGAGAAAGCATAAAGTCAGACTTGGACCTGTTAAACTAAGGTGTCTCTGAAACTTGAAAGGGAAGATGTTAAGTAGGACATTGTATGAGCCGGTCTGAATCTCAGAGGAGAGATTTGAAATGGGGTTATACCATTTTTAATAATCATCTGTGGATGTGGATGAGTTTGCCTCATAGGGTGAGTTATAGAGAGAGAAGGAAGAGGCTTCAAACAAACTGAGTCTTGAGAAAAATTTATCAATGGGCCTATAGAGGACAATGCACCTCCTACATAGAAGTAAGAGAAAAACCATGGGGACATGATGTCAAGAAGAAAGAGTGTCCAGAATTAGGTAAAATTTAATAGTGTCAGAATTAAAAGAAGTACCTAAATAAGGAAATCTACAAGGTAGAAACTTTAAGCAAGCTTGGCCTGCTGCTGGAGATAAAAGTAGTATTATTGATCAAGAGAGTGGCCAGTGGCAAGAATTCCAAGGTGTACAATTGCAGGTTCAACAGAATGGGTTGTCCTCAAATGGGATTTAGAGTTGTAGGTTTTGGTATAGATTCACCTAAGATTTGTTGACAAGACATGCAGGGATTAGGCCTAGGTTTGGGTAGCCATTTCTGGGAATGTCCTGGGGATATCCTAGGGGATTGATTAAGGAATGAGAAGATTCCTTTTCACAGGGAGGATTGTCCTTTTCTTGGTCCTCAGCCCATCTGGAGATCCCAACTCACTTGACAAGTGCTGACTTCTTGCTTCATTGCCTCTGCTCCATTTCAAAAATGATTCTTAATCTAATACCAATTTATAACAACCAATTAATGGCCTGGAGACACTTGATTTGGTTAATTACAAACACACACATGTATTTTAGTTGTAATGCTTCCTCTTTCATTTATGATTTTATATATTGGAGTCCTCTCCCTTTATTTCTTAGTCTAGCTCGGGGACAAGGACAGTGTCTTATCTTTCTGCACTGTCCCTCTCTCCCCGGCCACCACCCAAAGGCTTGGCCCTGGCTCCTTGGAGGCACTCACTGAATGTTTTCCCACCAAAGTGTTCTGTTACATTGAAAGTCCAACCACTGTTTATGGAAGTATTTTTCTTAACTGCTGTTGAGTCTGGTAGGAGTTCGGTGGTAGTAGCTCCTCACTCTATTTGTATACAGGTAGACACCATTATTGTATTTTGTGTGGCATGAGTAATAAAATATGCACACCTTCTTTATTTATGGAGTGGAACATCACTCAACTTTCGAGATGTGGGAAAGGTCATCCTAGTTATAAATAAAAACCAGTTAGCACAAAAAAAAAAGGGAGAAACAGCACTTCATTTTGTTACTTTTATTTTCCTTCTGGCCTCTATTTCATTTATTTCTGCCTTGATTTTTCTTTGTAACTTCCTCCCTTCTGCTAACTGTGGGCTTAGTTTGTTCTTTTTCTAGTTTCTTGAGGTATAAAGTTAGGTTATTGATTTGAGATCTTCCTTTTTTTCTTAATGTAGGTGTTTATCACTGTCACCCTTCTTAGAATTGCTTTTGCTACATCCCATAAATTTTGGTATGTTCTGTTTCCATGTTCATTTCTTTCAAGATGATTTTTTTATTCCCCTTTTGATTTCTTCTCTGATCCATTGGTTGTTTAGAAGTGTGTTGTTTAATTTCCACATCTTTGTGAATTGTCTAGTTTTCCCTCTTGCTGTTTATTTCTAGTTTTATATTATTGTGGTCAGAAAAAAACACTTGGTATGATTGTAATCTTCTTAAATTTGTTAAAACTTGTTTTGTGGCATAACATGATCTAGTCTGGAGAATATTTCATGTGTGCTTGAGAAGAATGTGTATTTGATGCTTTTGGATGAAACATTCTGTATGTCTGCTAGGCCATTTTGGTTTAAAATATAGTTCAAGTCCTACATTTTTGTATTGCTTTTCTCTCTGGATGATCTAACCACTGTTGAAAACAGTATATTGAAGTCCTATACTATTATTGTATTACTGTCTGTTTCTCCTTTCAGATACATTAATAAATATGTCCTTAAAGCTGAAGCGAATCTCTGGCAGGCAGTATATAGTTGGGTTTTGTCTTTTGTTTGGAGAAGTTAATCCATTTACATTCATTTAAAGCAATCATTGATAGGTAAGGATTTATTAATACCATTTTACTAATTGTTCTCTGGCTGCTCTTTAGTTCCCTTTTTCTTTTCTTCCTCTCTTCGTGTCTTCTTTTGAGAATTGATTGTTTGTAGTGATATGCTTTAGTTCCCTTCTCTTTATCTTATATCTACTGTAGGCTTTTTTCTTTTTGGTTCCCTTGCAGCTTACATAACACATTTTATAGAGGTAACGGTTTATTTGAAACTGATAACAACTTAACTTGGATCACCCTGCTCTTTTACTCTCCCCCCTTTTATGTTTTTGATGTCACAATTCACATCTTTTTATATTGCTTATCCATTAACAAATTATTGTAGAGGCCAATTTGTTCTTGAATACTAATCTTTTTCTGGCATCTTGCTAAACTTTTTACAAATTCTAATAAATTTGGTTTTCTATAGAGACAAGAATCTCATTTTTGAAAAATAACAGTATACTATTTCTTGGTTTTGAGTCCTTATATCTTTAATTTCTTTCCTTACTGTGCTGGTTATAGTAAATCTAAATATAGAACTTCTGACAATGGAGTCCATTGTCTTGTTCCTGCTCTTTAAGGATATGCTTTTATCATTCTTACATTAAGTATGAATTTTGCTCTAAAACTTTTAGATGCCCTTTACTCGACTAACAGAGTTTCTTAATATTCCCTTTTTTTTTTTTAAAGCATGGAGCCTAATAGAGGGCTTGAACTCCTGACTCTGAGATGAAGACCTGAGCTGAGATCAAGGGTCAGATGCCCAGCCAACTGAGCCACCCAGGCATCTTGAGCTCTTTAATATTCTTAGTTTGATAATCTTTTAATCAGAATTTTTTGTTCCATTAAATAATCTTTGACTATATTCAGATGATTATAACATTTTTTAATTTAATCTGTTAATGTAAAAAATTTATTAGATTTCCTATTTAATCCAAATTTCCATTGCTGGGATAAACCCAATATTGTCATGATGTATTACCTGTATTATATACATCACAGTGTTCTATTTAATAATATTTTTTCAAAGATTTATTTATTCATTCATGAGAGACACATACTGTGAGAGAGAGGCAGAGACACAGGCAGAGGGAGAAGCAGGCTCCATGCGCGGAGCCTGATGCGGAACTCAATCCCGGATCCCAGGATCACGACCCAGGTGCCCAACCTCTGAGCCACCCAGGCGTCCAAATTTAATAGTATTTTAGTTAGGATTTTGCATCTACTTTAATCAATGAGATAGCTCTATAATTCTCCTTTCTCATGCTGTCAAAGTTGGGTTCTGATATCTAGCTTGTACTGGTCTCATGAAGAGTTGAAATATTTCCCTCTGGAATTGGTTATACAAACGCATTTGTTCTTTGTATGTTTATAGAAATAACCTGTAAAACTGTGTTGTACTTGTGTCCCTTTTGTGAAAAGAGTTTTTAAACTTCTATTTTAGGCATTTTACTTCCTCTTAAGGCAATTTTATATTTTCCTAGCAATTTGAATATTTATCTAAAATTTTTAATGTATGGACAAAGTTCTTAATATCTGTATCCTTTGTCATTCTTGGTATTTTTGCACTTTTGCTTTTTTTCTTGATCAATCTTGCCACAAGTTTGTATACCTATTCATCTTTTCAAAGAATTTACTATTGGTTTCGTGAACCCTCTATTACGTTGGATGCTTATCTTTTTAATTTTTTTCTTTTCTTCTTTTTTAGCTTAAGCATTTAAGGCTGTATATTTCTCTCCAAATGTCAAAATTTTAGTTCATAGTTTTTAAAATGTACTCTTCAAAATTAAAATCCAAAAGAATTCTTGGCTGAGAATTGTAAGAAATCAGTATATGAAAAGGAAAGAATATGAAGAGACATAAAGAGAAAGAGAGTGAGGGCCAGGGGTGTGAAAGAAGACATTTTTCTCTATGATTTAACAACCCTTCATGACCTTTAAGGTCTACAGCAAAGGGGCACCTGAGTGGCTCAGTGGTTGAGCATCTGCCTTCGGCTTAGGTCGTGATCCCAGGGTCCTGGGATTGAGTCCCACATCTGGCTTCCCTGCAGGGAACCTGTTTCTCCCTCTGCCTATGTCTCTGCCTCTCTCTCTCTGTGTCTCTCATGAATAAATAAATAAAATCTTTATAAAAAAAAAGATCTACATCAAAGTTGCTGAACTCTTGGTAATCAGTTGTGAGATGATTTTCTGTGAAAACAGGTGAAGAACCAAACCAATCTTTTCACTTTCAATCATGTGGAAAGCAGAGAGAAACATTTGGAAGTAAAGCTCAGGAGCAATTAAAAATCCAAGCTTATAAAAGGCTGTGGACTTGGGGCTCATGCCAAATTAACCAAACAGTGATTAGTGTTATGGAGAAACTATGCAGTTTTCAATGTAATAGTATGAGAGGAGACCTATGTTAGATTAGCCCTTAAGTGCTTGTTCACCCTTCCTTGAAATTTCTTCCACTTTAAAATATTCATGTCTCACTAGCCATACAGAGTAGACTGATAATAGAAGGCACAGAGAACAGTAAAATTAGTACTTTTATTCATGTTCTCCTGAATTAGAATCAAGGAAAAGAAGTGTGAGTAGCACCATCTTTAATTTTTTTTCTTGTTTCCACAAACTCTGGATTCTGCTTGGCCAGAAGTCTTAATACCCAGGAAAAGATACACCCGCTAGAAGATGTAATGATGGTTGGAGTGTTTGAAAATTTAAAATGAAATTAGGCACTTTAACTTTTTATTTCATAGGTGAGAACTGTTTCTGCAATTTCAGTTAGCTTAACAAGTGGAGGCTTTTTGCTCATGAGTAAATGTATCATTTGCCCATAAATAGGTAATTGAATGGTTAAAAAAAAGTACCAAATTTAATAGAATCATATACACAAAAAAGAAAATGGGCACCACCTGGTGATCATAATTTATCTAACACTTCACTAATGTATTTGTGGGTTTTTTCACTAATGTATTTGAATGAATATAGTTTCAATTAGCTATTACCCCATATAACCAAAAAGTTAGTGGCTTAAAAAAACAATTGTTTTATTATTGCTTATGGTTCCTGCCTGCTGGGAATTTAGAGAAGGATTGGGGAAGAGCTAGCTTGAAAGTTTAGGTTTGGATTTCTTATGTGGTTGCAGTCAGACAATGATTGAATTTGGAAAAGCAAGGCATTAAAGCTAGTGACTGTTCAGGTATCTTTCATTCTTCATGGAATCTCTGGGCCTTTCCATGTAGTCTTTCTACATGGGCTAGTTCCATCTTCTTTGTAACTATCAGACTGCTGAATGGTTGCTGAAAGCTTTAAGGGCAAATATTCTAACTCACAAGGTAGAAGCTGAATCACATTTTATGACCTAGCCTTGAAAGTCACATAACATTAACTCTATCATACTCTTGGTCAACTCAGTCACAAAATCCCATCCCTTGAAAATGGGTGGGTATATAGATATAGATTCCACCTCTCAATGTGGTAAGAGTCAAAAAATTTGCAGACATACTTAAAAATACCAGAAAGTGAAGTATAATTTATAATCCTTATTTAGAAGGATTATAAGTGTTGGTCAATCTTAAAACAGACCTTCTTTCACCCAGTTATTCACCCCACAAATATACACATTTTCAGTGTTTTAGATATCTGGAATCTTGACTTTTTTCCTGTCATCACCTTTATTTCTTTTAACAATGGTATCTACATAAGAATAGAATCAATCATGGGCCTGTGTGCCACATGACAGAAGTTCTTGAGAGGAAAAAAGGAAAGAAACTAATGTTAATGAGTACCCATTTTATGTCAAATATCTAGCTAAACTTCATACTTTTATTTACCTCACCAAACCTACCTAATGATCTATTGCAGCATACCAAATTATCCTACACTTTCGTTCGTTCGTGTCACAAAACAGCAACTGTATTCATCTCACAAACTTTGGGGCCAGGAAATCAGACCGGGTACAGTGGGACTGTCTCATCTATGCTCCACAATGACTAAGGTCTTAGCTAGAGTAGATTGAATGGCTGGAGAAAGTTGTCATGGTTGAGTCCTTTGATTCTTTTCCACATGGCATTTGCTAAGAGCTAGAATGTCTAAGATGACTTCATTACTTACATATCTGGTGGCTGTTGGCACAGCTAGATTTGTCTAGGTTTATTTCCACATGCAGCTTCTCCCCATGGCTAGCTTACACTTCCTCGCAGCATAGTAATCTAGGCTTGTCAGACTCAGGCAAGTTTAAAACTCCTTCCACTTTATCTCATAGACTTTATGCAATCTATCAATTAGTGTTTCCCCATATTTGTTCCTCAAAAGCTCTGGTTCAACAAACCATGGTTTGAAGTATTTTGGGAAACATTGTGTAATATATTTCTTTTTGGAGACTCAAAATGCACATTAATATATAAAAGGCACTGAAGCATCTGTTTAACTTTCCCAAACTTGTTTGACTAAGGAACTTCTTTTTTTAATAGAAGACCCACTAACATCAGTCCATGGAATACACTTTCACAGATGTTGTATTAAATACTGCAAAGAAAATGTACTATTGTTGATGTTACAAAATGTAATATTATAGGCAGAATCTGATTTTAATGAGTACCACTGAACAGTCATGATTACATAACCAGGCTATTTTCACGATCTGATTAATCATCCAGGTTGAAATTGTTCTGCTGATGTATATACGGTAAATTTTCATGAAAGAGAAATCTTGGGGATCCCTGGGTGGCTCAGCGGTTTAGCACCTGCCTTCGGCCCAGGGCCTGATTTTGGAGTCCCGGGATCGAACCCCACATCGGGCTCTTTGCATGGGGCCTGCTTCTCCCTCTGCTTCTTGCTCTCCCTCTGCTTCTCTATCTTTCTGTGTGTCTCTCATGAATAAATAAAATAAAATAAAATAAAATAAAATAAAATAAAATAAAATAAAATAACGAAAGAGAAATCTTGTGTGATCAGAAGTCCCTAAGTCCTTACCAATCAACAGTGAAAAAAATGTCAAATATAAATTCTGCCTATTTAAAGAATTGGGGTATTTGTATTTTTAATGCCCACAGAATAATCAATTTTTGGTGAAATATTACACATCAAGTTTATTGTTATTATGTTGAAGAGAATATTTGTTATATTGAAGAGAATATTCTCAGCTGTATATATTTATATATATGTTAAATAAATCTTGTCTACATTCAGATAATCTCAGTCAACTTTTTTGGTACTTTCTATATGCCAAGCCTTGTTGAGATACAAAAAACATATATATATATATATATATATATATATATATATATATATATATATATATAACAACACACCACTAGTCTTCATTCTTTGGAAGGATTATTTGGGAGAGCTGGACCTTGTATATCTCGAACAATAATACTGCCAAACAAGGCTATATAATAAAATGAAAAACAAAATAAAATCCCGAGTCAAATGCCTCCAACAGCCAAAAGATGCTGTGGAGAGGCAGGAAATAGAAGAGCTAAGGAACCAAAGCAATTTTCATAGAGAGCAGAGTGGAATATGACTCATCTTGGTGGATGGATGTCACAGAATTTGAACTGTCAGAGAGAAGAAGCAACTACCCGGTAGGCAAAGTATGATCAAAGGCAAGTGAAAAAAAAAAAAAAAGGCAAGTGAATCTCACTTCCCTCTGGAATTGGCAGTCCTTGCATACATTGCTTCTGTTCTTTGTCCTTTTTTTCTCTCAACCTGCCCCTGCTTGTTTGTCCCTTCATGGCTAAACAAAGCTCTGTCTGGCAGCTGTGCTCTTCCACCACCCAGTTCCAGTCATCCAGAGCCAGCTCAAGTACCTGACCCTCTATTAAACAAAGCTTCCCAACAATTGTGATCCTTTTTTAGAACTAGCTAGTAGTTTGGCACTACCAAATCAAAACAATGCCTGAGTGTACAACAGGGCAGCTAAATCTGATGGATCCATTATTGAGACTGATGAATGAGTCCATTGAAGTAGTAAAAATTGATGTAAATGCTTTCTCTGGGCACAGTCGAACGTGAAAGAATAAAATTTAGAGCTAAGGAAAAGTATGACTGACTATGGTTGATTGATTAGACCATTGAAGACCATTGGAGGTGCTCTAAAAGGGAAGTTGCTGGGCAAAAGTAGGGATTTGTGAGGATTATTCTCACAGTAGAAAGGTATAGAATTAACTGCAGGAAGGGGAGACTGTAGACAGAGAAATTCAGTGAGGAAGTAATTGAAACTCACAAGTGAAGCGATGAAAGCTGGTCTGATATGTTAGGAGTAGACATAAAAAAGAGAAGATAAATCTGCTGTACTTCAAGAAAGATTTGCAGAATTTGGTAACTGAGTAACTGTAGGGAACAAATTTGGTTTTCTCATTTCTAAAGTGAGGGAATTAAAATAGATTCTCAATAAGTTTACTTCAAACTATATAATATCTATGAGTCTAGGATGCTCAAGGGGAAGGAAAAAAATTGAAAACGAATATGCTTTTGTCTTAAAACTCAAGTTGCCATCCCTGACCACAGAATGGGTGGCTTAAATAACAGAGCTGCCTGGGTGACTCAGTTGGTTGAGCATCTGACTCTTGATTTTGGATCACATCATGATCTCAGGGTGTGAGATTGAGGGCCTTCCCACACACAACCAGTCCTTGGTCGCTGGGCTCCACACTCAGCAGGGAGTCTGCTTCATTCCCTCTCCCTTTCCCTCTGCCACTCCTCCCTACTCATGTGCTCTCTATCTCTCTCTTCTCTAAAATAAAATAAATAAATCTAAAAACAAAAACAAAAAAACACCAAAAAAAAACCCAGACATTTATTTTCTCACAATTCTGGAGGATGGAAAGTCCAAGACCAAGGTGCTGGCAGATTGATTCCTATGAAAGCCCTTCCCTGGCTTGCTGTTAGCTCTTTGTTGCTGTGTCCTTCCTTGGGGGAGATAGAAAGAATTAGCTCTCTGGTCTCTTCTTATAAAGGCATGAATCCCATTATGAGGGCCCCACCCTCACTCAGGACCTCAATTAAACCTAATTACTTCCCAAAGTCCTCACCTAACCATCACATTGGGGATTAGGGCTTCAATATATGAATTTGGAGAGGACACAAACATTCAGTCCATAACAGTTTCCCTTTCTGAATATTCTGCTGTTGAATTATACCATAATACCAAATACTGATGTTATGAAACTTGATTATGTTTATGGATATATTTGTGCATATCCTACTTATTTTTACTACAGAACTATTCTTGCATTGTGCAAGCATACACATCACTGATATTAGTTAACCATCTTCCCTCTTGATAATTTTAAGCAAGACTCTCAACTGTTGTCTTCTGATTTTATGTTGGTTTATGTATCAGTTAGGATCAAGTTTGGTTGAATGCATCATAGAAGCCAAATAATGATGTCTTAAACACAATAAAAATTTCTTTACTATGTAAAAAAGTGTGATGATAAGCTCTTTAGTACTGATATAATAGGTCTACAAATGTCAGAGACTGAAGTCCCCTTACTCTCTCTGCTCCTCCATCCTAACACATGGCTCCTCTTTTTAAGATTCTCTCACCATCTAAGATGGTTCTAGAGTTCCAACAATCTAAGCATTAGAAAGTTAGGAAAGGGGATGCCTGGGTGGCTCAATCGGTTAAGTGTCTGCCTTCAGCTCAGGTCATGATCCCGGGGTCCTGGGATCGAGCCCCTCCCTGCACTGGGCTTCCTGCTCCGTGAGGAGTCTGCTTCTTCCTCTCCCTCTTCCTGCTGCTCCCCCTGCTTGTGCGCTCGCGCGCTCTCTCTCTCTCTCTCTCTGTCAAATCAATAAATAAAATATCTTTTTAAAAGTTAGGAAAGAAGAAGAGGGTAAAAAAGACACACTTCCCAATTAAATCAGCACCCTTTATGGGGCTTTCCATAGAATACCACACAACAGTTCTATTTACATCTTATTGGCTGCACCTATCTGGAAGAGATGGTAGATTTTAGCCTGAGCAATTGTGTTTCCATTAATACAGCGTTCTGATAGGTAAGAAGAAGGCAAGGATGGATATTATCTCTGCCATAATATGCTTAGTAATCAATAATACAGTCTTCTGAGTATTGAATTATAAATCTCACTAGACTATTTTATAAAAGCAAAGAAATATGAACATGTTGTCTAAATTTCATTATTAGCACCAAAATAAGATATTCTGTATGTATGCAAAATAGCATTCCCTTCACACAAATTTTGTTCAATTTTCCCTCAACAACAGAAAGCTGCCTGTTCACAAAAACAGACACATAGATCAATGGAACAGAATAGAGAATCCAGAAGTGGACCCTCAACTTTATGGTCAACTAATATTCGACAAAGGAGGAAAGACTATCCATTGGAAGAAAGACGGTCTCTTCAATAAATGGTGCTGGGAAAATTGGACAGCCACATGCAGAAGAATGAAACTAGACCACTCTCTTGCACCATACACAAAGATAAACTCAAAATGGATGAAAGATCTAAATGTGAGACAAGAGTCCATCAAAGTCCTAGAGGAGAACACAGGCAACACCCTTTTTGAACTTGGCCACAGCAACCTCTTGCAAGATACATCCACGAAGGCAAAAGAAACAAAAGCAAAAATGAACTATTGGGACTTCATCAAGATAAGAAGCTTCTGCACAGCAAAGGATACAGTCAACAAAACTAAAAGACAACCTACAGAATGGGAGAAGATATTTGCAAATGACGTATCAGATAAAGGGCTAGTTTCCAAGATCTATAAAGAACTTATTAAACTCAACAGCAAAGAAACAAACAATCCAATCATGAAATGGGCAAAAGACATGAAGAGAAATCTCACAGAGGAAGACATAGACATGGCCAACAAGCACATGAGAAAATGCTCCGCATCACTTGCCATCAGGGAAATACAAATCAAAACCACAACGAGATACCACCTCACACCAGTGAGAATGGGGAAAATTAACAAGGCAGGAAACCACAAATGTTGGAGAGGATGCGGAGAAAGGGGGACCCTCTTGTACTGTTGGTGGGAATGTGAACTGGTGCAGCCACTCTGGAAAACTGTGTGGAGGTTCCTCAAAGAGTTAAAAATAGACCTGCCGGGATCCCTGGGTGGCGCAGCGGTTTGGCGCCTGCCTTTGGCCCAGGGCGCGATCCTGGAGTCCCGGGATCGAGTCCCGCGTCGGGCTCCCGGTGCATGGAGCCTGCTTCTCTCTCTGCCTGTGTCTCTGCCTCTCTCTCTCTCTGTGTGTGTGACTATCATAAGTAAATAAAAATTTAAAAAAAATAGACCTGCCCTATGACCCAGCAATTGCATTGCTGGGGATTTACCCCAAAGATACAGATGCAGTGAAACGCCGGGACACCTGCACCCTGATGTTTCTAGCAGCAATGTCCACAATAGCCAAACTGTGGAAGGAGCCTCGGTGTCCATCGACAGATGAATGGATAAAGAAGCTGTGGTCTATGTATACAATGGAATATTCCTCAGCCATTAGACACAACGAATACCCACCATTTGCTTCAACGTGGATGGAACTGGAGGGTATTATGCTGAGTGAAGTAAGTCAATCGGAGAAGGACAAACATTATATGTTCTCATTCATTTGGGGAATATAAATAATAGTGAAAGGAAATAAAGAGGAAAGGAGGAAAAATAAGCGGGAAATATCAGAAAGGGAGACAGAACATGGAAGACTCCTAACTCTGGGAAACGAACTAGGGGTGGGGGAAGGGGAGGTGGGTGGGGGTGGGGGTGACTGGGTGGTGGGCACTGAGGTGGGCAGTCGACGGGATCAGCACTCGGTATTATTCTGTATGTTGGCAAATTGAACACCAATAAAAAATAAATTTATTACTTAAAAAAAGAAAGAAAGCTGCCTGTTTATAAAGTTTACTTTTAGGGGTAAAGAAATGATGCCATTGAGCTACTCTCTACTAAACTTGTATTTTGACTTTTTTTTTCTTTTAGAGGAAGGAATGGGCTTTCTTTAATCCACCCCACACTCTACCTTGGCCTCTCTAGTTGTCAGTGGCCTTCTATAGTACGGGCAATGGCTAGGGTTAGAGGTACAGGAGACTGATGCTGAAATTCCCTGTGAAATAAGAACAATGAAGTTGGCAAAATTCCTGAAACCCATCCTGCCTTGAAATCTGTTAGTCATGGGGATCCCTGGGTAGCTCAGTGGTTTAGCACCTGCCTTCAGTCCTGGGATCGAGTCCTGCATCAGGCTCCATTTCTCTCTCTCTCTCTCTCTCTCTCTCTCTCTCTCTCTCTCTCTCATAAATAAATAAAATCTTAAAAAAAAAAGAAATCTGGTAGTCATGCTGATTCTGAATGCGTTTCCTCTGTTTCTACTTAACACCACCTCCCATCAACTTAGGTGACACAAGTGGGTTTGATCCTGTCTTACTTGGGGCTTCTCCAGCCACAGGCTGTGAAACAAGGATTTGGGTGTAGGTGGTTAATTTGGGAGAGGATCCCAGAAGCACACATGAGATAGGAAGAGAGGAAAGTCAGTAAAGGGTATGCTTAATGGGCACTTTACTCAATCCCACTGTGACTTTGGAGGCATGATGTCAAACATGCCTCACAGTTGTTCCAAGAAGGGTGAGGGAAGCCGAAGTATTTATCTGTTGATTTCCCTCCATCACCAGTTGGAGATCACCCCAGGTGGTATGACATATCTAGCATTTCTAGTTTGCCCTACTGGAGGGCTCAACAAGCCCTCAGGCCAACAAGCAGAGAGGCTTAGGAATTTGAGGTTGAAAAACAGCATGCTGGAAGTTCTTCTGCAGCTACCAGTGAACTAGAGGTGAGATGAGGGAAAAGGCATTAACAGGGTCTGCTACTTGCCCCCTGAGACTCCATGTCCAGGGTAGTTACATGATACAGGCCGGATCGATCAGAGTGTCACCTTCTGTGGACACAGTGATTGGATCGGGTATGGCCACCCATCCCCCAGAAGTGACTTCTTTTTTCTCACAGGTAGTAGGGGCTTCCCCTTACCATACATTCCCTTCTGTATTATTCAGTGATTGCTGAGTAACAAATTGCCACAAATTTAGCAGCTTAAAGTAACACAGTTTATGTAGGTCAGTCAAGAGTCTGAGCATGACTTAGCTGAGTCCTCTGTCAAGTTGGGATCGGGGTAGTGGTCAGGGCTCAGTTATTATCCAGGGGCTCAACTGCGAGTTGATCCGCTTTCAAGCTCACTCAAGTTGTCAGAATTCATTCCCTTTTGGCTGTAGAACTGAAGGCCTCGGTTCTTGCTGGCTGTCAGATGAAGGCTACCCTTGGCACCCACAGTTTCTGGCCACGTGGCTTCCTCCCTAGGCATACTAACACCATGGTAACTTGCTTCTCCAAAGTCAGAAATGGAGTAAGAGAGTGAGTCCACTAGCAAGATGGAATTTTACATAATCAAATATAATCACGGAAATTGCATTCCATCAGCTTGTCATGTTCTATTAGTTAGAGGCAAGCCATGGGTCCTGTCTACATTCAAGGAGAGGGGGTTATAGAAACATTTGAATTCTGAAAGGTCGGGATCATAGGGACCCCCTTAAAGTCTGACACCCCTTCTAAGGTATTCAGTTCTACCATGATAAGAAAGTTCACTCAGAGATTCCAAGGCCACCACTTCCGAGGCAGGTTTCTTGCCTCTGCCTACACTGTGATGATCTTATAAGTTCTCTCTCTAAAGATGAGAAAAACCTCACGTTTAATTTCTCATAGAGCACTCTCTCTAATAAAACTTCTGATAAATTGGGATTTATTTCAATTGTTTTGGACACAATATTTCTCTTGGTGAATCCCAATACTGAATTAGCCTTCTTGGCAATCATGTCACACTGCTGATTTAAATTATATTAAAGCAAACTAATCCATCTACATCATCTTTTGTTACGAACTACTGTTAAGTCAAATCTGTTGCTTCATGTGCTTTTGTATCTCAGTGAGTTACTTTACATTTTTTCTTACTAAATTTCATTGTGTTGATTTTTTGGACAGGGTTTAAAAAACATTTTATATGTTTTCTAGATTTGGCTATCCTCCAAACTCCAGGTCATCTGCAAATTTGATAAATGTGTCTTATATGTATTCAGCCAGATATTTGACTTAAAATGTTAAAAATGGCAAAGTGGAGTCTGGAGGGCTATCATCATGATGGACACTAATAAATTCATGTAACACAGTTCCCAATGATCCCACTAGGTCTGGTAGTCACCACTTCCTTTTCTAAAGGCTCTAAAACCATCTAATTGATAAGCATGCTAAAATTTGGTTGCGGTGCAGTGTCAAGGTTACTGGTATGTAGTTTCTGGAATCTAAATTTCTCTTCCTTTTGTTAATTACAATACTATGATAGTTCACAATTGGAACTATGAGACCCTTTAAGTCTTATAAGTCTATAAGTTCCCTTTAAGACCAAGGAACTCATTTCTCCAACTGCTGGAAGTTAGGCTATTGACACCTTATAGCTAAGTCCTTCTCTGGGAATTATCCTCTGCTAAAGACAGTCACCTCTCCTAAGGAAACCTCCCACTTCTGGGGGTTGAGGGGGATAAGCTCACATTCTTCAACTGGTGGAAGTGGATTCATAAAAACCATGTTCTCTTCCCTCAAGGTAAGACAAGTCTGCAAGTCCCTCCCAACATCAGAGCCTACCATGGGATCAACCCAGATCTTTGTTGTAACTGAATTTCTATTTAATTTCTCCCTCTGTCCTGTTCTGATACCCTTATTCCTTCATCAGCGTTGGTCCTGAAGGCATATCCTAATGTAAGGCTTTGTCTCAGAGTCTGTTTCCCAGGAAACTGGACTTGCTGTACCATTATTCTTCATGAGCCTCTCACCCCCTTCAAAAGTCCTCTTTCAGTGTCCAGGGTAGAATTTAAATTCATTTTATTGGGTAAGTGCTCTTAATATCTCTCTAATTCTCTTGAGCTTTTGTCTCTCCATATATTGTGGGCTATATATTTGGGAGGTTGAAGATCCCTCTTGTCAATTGTGAAGGCAAAAAAAGTTGAGGCATTTTGCTTTTATCCTGTAACCTGCCTACATTTCGTGAGCAGCCCCCTTCCTTGCACTTCTTTTGTGTATGACTAAATGAGTCCTTTTTGTGTTCTTTGTGCTTTCCGCATGCCTTAACTCACTCTGGGACTTGGCCCTTCTGGCACTGTTCATACTCCCCTCATGCCTTGCAGATCTCAATAGAGAATGGTAGTGGATGTACAGGCCACCTGCTCAGGGCACCTGCTTGATAATTCAGAGGTAAAGTCTGTGCTTTGATACAGAAAAGTACTGTCTTGGTTTTATCACTATCTCCCTTTTAACTTCTGGCCCATATACAAAAATGTTCTTTTTCCTCCATCCCCCAAACTCACCCTGCCCAAGCCCTGCTTTGGGCAGCAATTTTCCTACAACCAATGCCTTTGAATACACTTTTTGTGCCACATTGTTCCAGGCTATACGAAGCCAGCCTAAGCAGTGTTAATCTATTTTGATGTTTTCCAGCCAAAGATCTAATTGAGTTGATTTCTATGACATTTTAGAGCTACCCACTCAACTTCAAAATTTTAAAAACTTTCATTTGCATCTTTGTTTTTTGCTACCACCTAAACAAAACTCAGCACACATCATATTTTTCTTTTGGGAAAAAAACAACCTTCTGAGAACAAGGGAATGGAGGTGCTCCCTTCCATGAAGTCCCAAATAAAGCAGATGAATGATAGCTGTTAGAATAATAACCATATTTATGTCTCTGTAAGACATAAAATTATCCAGGCACATGCAAGAACCATATTCCATGGATATAAACTTTAAGTCATTTGCAATTAAAGGGGGAAATCATTGGTACTGTCTGAACTTCAGGAGATCTGCTCAAGTTTTCCCACTCACTACTAAATTCTCAGCACATATCAAACTCTGATTGAAAAGGCTTCCTAATGTGGTGCATACAAAACAAAATGTACTTGCAGTGGGTTGAGGTCTTTGATCACTGAGATCGAGCACTGAGACAAATTGAGCACAAGTGGTAATAAGCAAAAGAATGGGAACAGCATTTGAGATCTTCAGTCAAAAAGTACTCAAAGAAATTTCAAGATATGATTAGGACTCTAGTGGCTCTATTACTGACCATGCGCAAAGGAAAATAGGGGAGAAGCATCGTGCACTGGCTGTCAAAAGGAAACAGACAAAATTAGCCTGATTTCATGTCTTATGTAGTTACTGTGGATTTTTAATTAAGATTTTCAAAATTAATAGAGTGTAGATAGAGGGTTTCTTTGCCTATGGGTTTAATTTTTTAAGATTTTATTTATTTTTTTTTTTTCATGAGAGACACAGAGAAAGGCAGAGACCTAGGCAGAGGGAGAAGCAGGCTCCCTGCGGGGAGCCTGATGTGGGACTCGATCCAAGGACCCCTGGGATCAGACCCTGAGCCAAAGGCAGAGGCTCAACCACTGAGACACCCAGATGCCCCTGCCCATGGGAAGGGTACCCATCCCTGATATCTGGTCCTGAATTCTGACTCCAAGACTTTTGAGCTGTGTGACCTTTGGCAAAGTACTTAAACTCTTTGGTCTCAGTCTGTTCATCTGTAGAAAGGGAATGAGAATGATAACTAATTCCAGATTGTTGTAAGGATTAAATGGGATAGGTATTAGAAGTGCTTAGCACAATGCCTGGTTATAAAGTTTCAATGAGTATTAGCTATGACTGCAGTTATTATTATTACAATGTAACATTAATTTTGGTGATTTTTCATATGTCGCCCCCCAATTGGAAATTCATTATGATTCATTAAGGATCAGCAGAGGGAGTCAGTTTCCTTACGAGTGGATACTGAGAGGACCAAGCTAGAGGAGGGGTAATGCCTATAAAAGTGGGTAAGGTCCTGTGAGTTTTATGAGCCTGTTGCCATTTTTTGTGGGCCTGGATACTTTTCAACCCTTTCGGCTAAATTGTAGCAGTGAATGTAGTTGGCTGCCAGCTCTCCTTGGCCTCAGCACCTTAATTATGATTGAGACAAAGGTCTGACTCTTAATGAGAACACAGCCTCATCAGACTGCAGAGCCCTGCCCACAAGTCTGGGGCACTTTTTATTTCATGGGGAACTTATTTTTGTCGGAAGTTTCCCAGACGTGGACTATGAGGGCTGATGGCCTTATTGTTCTCCTTTCTTGAAGGAAAATGGAAGAAAAAAGAAACAGAACTTCAGCCTTCAGGTCTCTTTATAGCCTCGACCTTCAGGGATGGTGCCTCTCTTGTGGGCAGAAAAGACCTTCACGTACTTCAGAGGCCTCGGACTCAGATGCCTACAACAGGCCAGAAATAAGTGAAATAGGCCAGAAGCCCTGCAGGGCTTGGGAGGAAGAGAAGAGCTTGGGTCTTTCCAGACAGTAGCTCCAGGAGATTGTTCTCACCTAAGAAATGGGTGCAGTGATGGTAGATCCTCCAATCTTTCAAAAGAAACTACAGATCTAGCTTTCAAAAAAAAGATTTTATTTATTTATTCATGAGACACAGAGGCAGCGACACAGGCAGAGGGAGACGCAGGCTCCCTGCAGGGAGCCGGATGTGGGACTCGATCCCAGGACCTCAGGATCACAGCCTGAGACGAAGGCAGATGCTTAACCACAGAGCCACCAAGGTGCCCTACAAATCTAGCTTTTTTTGTTGAATCTCCTACTTTTTAAAAACACCATGTGGGTTAAACAAAATATTTGCCAGCCATGGCTCAAGTATTACCAGACCAGGATTCTCATCTATATGGTGCAATTTCAGGTTCCTGGAGAGGTTCCTTCTGACCTAAACATGTCCCTTACCTTATGTCGCTCCACTGGAAGTCCAGCAGAGGCTTTCCGAGTTCTAAAACCTCCCTTCAAGATGCAAAGTCACCCTTGTGGGGAGCACACGGAGAACTCATCAGTCACTAGCTCACTCACTAGATGATGCCAGTTCACTGTCCATTTAGGGCACAAGGAAAGGGGAAGCTGTACAGGCAGGTAGGGATAGGGCAGTCCAGTGGAACGAACACCCGGAATTCTTTGCTTTGGTACTCACTAGTTGTCATAACCTCACTTTTACTTGTTTGTGAAAGGGGGCTAATAAATGCTACTTCATGGGACTGTGGTGAGAATGAAGTAGAGTAAGACATACAAAATGTCTGGCCGAGAGCAGACTGTCCTTAAATAAAAATTTAATCTGGAGGGAAGAAGGAAAGATGTTCTGGAGCTCAGGAGCAGTTCTGAAGTAGGGAGGTAGCCACACAGGACCTCTCAGAAGAGGGGTAAAAGGGTGGGAAGGCAGGAGGGAGCCATAAGCAATCAGAGCATATCATTTTCTGGCCAGCAATCCCACTAGTATAAGGGGATAATCTATTAAGGGAGAAACAGGCACTATGATAATAACCCACAACTGCAGCCTGTTATACTGACTTGTATTCTAAGCTTACACAAGTCTAATTCATCTTTCCAATATCTTTGGCCACTATGGACTTAGTTGTCTGGATACTGTTTCTTTGACTTCTTTGCTCAAATCAATGTTCCATGCCTGCATTTCTTACTTCTATAACACATAAGTGCATTGTCAGCCAATTTTTTTTTACTTGGTGGAAAAAATAAAAACAACAAAACCTCTTGTGTTTTATGCTCTGCAGAACTCAGAAGAAATTTTAGAGAAGAAATTTTAACTAGAACGAAACCAGCTTTAAATGTGTACGGTAGAGACAGGAGTGTAGGGTTGAGGAAGGAATGGGAGATAAACATAAACCTCCATCAATATGACAAAGGAAAATGACAAGTGAATGAGTGTTACAGAATCACATATCAGCGGCTTGGCTTTGTAAAAACTGTCCCAGTGTAATAACACAAATATCATTTAAAAAAAAGAAAGAAATCCTGTACCATGTACGAAAAACAGACTTTCAGACCCTCGTTCCTAGCCCATGCCATTGCTTAGTATTCCAACTACAAAGGCCTGCAGAGTTGCCTGTTTTGAGAGATCATAAAGGAAGAGATTGGGTTTTATCCAGAAAGATCACAGGAAGACACGTTTCCCAGTTGAATATTGAAATTTCCAACACCTCTATACACACCAATGTGAGTGCACATGCACACACTTATTCATGCACATGGCCAAAGTGCTTTGGATTCATGTTACTATAGTTAACAAATCAAAGAAGTGGACAAATCTCCATACTCTCTGTGTGTTTTTTGTGGTTGGCCTCTTGTCTGAGGCCAAAGATTAGTCAGGATGTTACCAGGGGTCCAGATGTGGCTTTTCAGAAAAACACATTCCTTAGCTTGGCTTCTGTATGTCTTGGTTGCCAAGATCCACTCTTCTGTGCTCAACTCAGCCCTCATCACACACCCCCACCCCTCCCCTGCCTAATCTCAAATGGCCACCACAGTGGTTGGCTTTAATATTGGAACAGAAAGAAGGAAAAGCCTTGAGACTACATATTCCGCTCCACAACAATCTGGAGAAAATGTGTCAAATGCATTCACTGCCATATGTCAACTCCCTTCCATATTGAAGTTATTTCTGCAGAAAATATTGTCTAAAGAATTATCATCACTGCATTTGCACAAGGGTGGCCATAATTCCTGAGGTTTGGATCTCTAGTAGAACAGGTATTGTGTTCAGTTTGATTGTCTAGGATCTTGGAAAAACTGGCCACACCAGTGAGGGACTACCTTAACCTATAACCTTATTACAAAACTCAAGTTTTGTTTTGTGTGAAAATGTCAATATATGAAAACAAATACAGGTGGCCCTTTAAAAAAAACAATTAAGTGTGGGACAAGCCCTAGGAATCTGCATTTTATTACAAGCTACCCAGATGGTTCTGATACAAAGAGTTCCCTGACCCTACTTTGAGAACAATTGCTCTGTGTCACCTCTGCTAACAGGTGACATTACATTTTTGGAGCCCAGAAACCCTTTACATTGTCAAAAAATATTGAGGACCCCAATGAGCTTTGGCTTATGTGAGTTAAATCTATTGACTCATACCATGTTAAAAATTAGATGGTTTTAAATATTTATTTATAAATCACTTTTGAAATAACAACAATAAACTTATTACAATCTAACATAAGTAAAATATTTTCATGAAAAATAACTTTTTTCCCCAAACCAAGAAAATTAATGAGAAGAGCGACATTATTTTGCATTTTCAAATCTCTTTTATTATCTGGCTTAATAGAAGACAGATGGCTCCTCATATTTGCTTCTGCATTCTAGCTATTGCAATATGTTGTTTTGATAGAAGTATATATATATATGAACATATATATATATGAACAAAATCCACCTTACACAGACATGTAGTTGGAAAAGGCTGTTTTAGATCATTATGGATATTCTTTGATACTACACCAAAATTCAAGAAATTGTAGTTCCTTAAAGGTTAGTTGCACCACAGACTCTGAGACCATCCAGTGAGCCTTTCATTCTCTATTACATTAAAATTCGTTGTTATGTCTTGCACTTAGAATACATTTTTTACTCATGCATAATTTTATAAAACTATGAATTGGTCATTTAGAAAATATTGGTTCACCAAGTTTTGCAAATATTCCAAATGTTGACATACTTCATTACACAAAATTTTAAAAATCATATTTGTTAATATCAACACTAATCTCCCAGAAAACGTCTGTAAGTATTGGGAAGCTGGCAAGTACATGGTGATGGATATACGCTTTCCAAAATTTTAATTTTCTCTTGAAAGTTGGAATTTTATCTTTGGCAACAAATACTGTCAGTTGTTTTCCTTGAAATAACAGACTCACTTTGTTCATTGTCAAAAAAATATCTGCCAAATAACCAAGTCCAAATAACCATGATTGGTCTGTCAGTTATTTGTTCAAATAAAAATGGTCTTCCATGAAAAAAGCTGCTAGTTCAGCTCACAACTCAACTGTACAAATACTTTTTCTGGAGACAACTATCACACGTTAGTGTGCAGCAGAAGTGTTTTATGCATATGTCTCACTTTGTCACACAGAATAGTAAAATAAAATTTTAAAAAGAAGGCACCGGCTTAGAGTTTTCCAATAAATATATTAATACAAGCTCATGTTTGAGAATCCTGAGCATTGGGCACTCCTGATGGCTCTGATTAGATGAAAGCCAGATGTCCACACCACACACAATAAAGGACATTTTGCCACAACAATGGTCAAATCTGGCAGAAACACAATTCAAATTTGGTGGGCCCAGTTTTGACCCATTATTTTCTACAAAATCTGTGCTAATGAATTGATGCAGGCCCTAAAAGATGTAGTAGATGTATAGAGTTTTTATGCATATTACAGTAGATGTTAAAATCTTCTTTTTCTCTCTAGAAAGGCAGTAACTTGCTCTAGAAAAACCCTGTAGTTGGGGATATAATGGGATACGACAAAGGAATGATATTATGATGGTGTTGGGCTAGAGATTCAAGAATATTGTCTCAACTCACCTGTCTGTCATCCTTTTAGGGACCTCAAAAGATAGAAACAAAATGTTTGCAAAGTGAGATGAAGTAAAAACTTGATTACTAACTAGGATTTTTTCTCCAAACTCAAATGTGAAGGAAGCTCTGAAAACAGGCTGGATTCCACAGATGGCTCATTTACCCAAGTGAAATAGGTTTCAATGTTCTAGAACCAAAGCTTCCTAAAAGCCCACTTTGCATAACTTTCCTAAGTTTAAAAGTTATCACTTCACTAGAACAAAAAGCCATCTTGTATTCCAATGTTCATAGCAGCATTACTGACAATACCAAAGAGTGGAAACAACTCGAATGTACATGAACGGATGAATAGATAAACAAAATGTGGTATATACATACAAAGAAATATCACACAGCCTTAGAAAAGAATAAAATTGTGATACATATTAAAATATGGATGAACCTTAACAATATCATCCTAAATGAATAAATTAAACACAAAAAATACAAATACTATATGATTCCACCTATAGGAAGTATCTAGAGTAGCCAAATCCAGAGACATGGAAATATGGATCTTTTCATTCGAAAGGAAATATTTTGGGACAATGCAAGCACATTATCTAATGAAGTCAAGATAGTGAATAAGTTGACAGTTACATTTGGGCAACACAGCTATAAGTAAAACCACAGTTGATTCTAAATGTTGTTGTTGTTGCCTGTTGGTTTACTTTTGGGCATCTCATTTAGTTTCCAAATCACTTTATCTCTTATCC
The DNA here is from genome assembly GCF_003254725.2 of Canis lupus dingo. Taxonomy (NCBI): domain Eukaryota; kingdom Metazoa; phylum Chordata; class Mammalia; order Carnivora; family Canidae; genus Canis; species Canis lupus. The sequence continues at coordinate 39,445,261 of NC_064281.1, forward strand.
ACCTCTTCTATTTCCATTTTTTTCCATCTTTAATCCTTCTCTTTCTTTTAGTTCCCTTCTTCAATCATTTTTTACACCCTTTGCTGCTATTTTTTGGCCTTCTCACCTGCACTTTTTCCTGTCTACCTCTATTTCCCCTTCCCCTTTTCCTCCTGGACTTGGAGCTCCTATCCTAGGTGGATATTGTGGAAAGATGAAAGCCTCTACCTGGTCTCTTGTTTGCTTCCAGCCATATATACCCCTCAGTAATAACAATGATGCAGAGAGACTCAAGATAGATCTAAGCATCTCAAACCTGTTAGTAGAGAGGGTCTCCAAAGAGGAAAAACTGGCACAGCCTATTTTCGGAGACTGACAAGTTGTTAACAGCGGCAGTAAGACAGGTTGAATCAGATGAAGTTTTTTTCACGCCAGAAATTAGAATTACAATTCAGCATGAGACTCTACAAGCACATATAAGTATAGTATCTTTGAAGGCAGAGACATTTCACCCATCTTGTGCATAGTTTGCAACTAAATGAAAGTCAAGTTTAACTGGATATAGCTTATAATTGGCATGATTGCTTTTAATTTGCTCAACTAATTTAATCATCTGCAATCAAAATAAGATATTTTCTATATAGTCATTAAGCTTTCACTGTATAGCACGAGGTAGAGTTTCAGAGTTCTGGCTCAGGAGCCCCATTCCCTGGATTTGGATCCTAGAATTATTCTCCCTAGCTGTATGGACAATGGGTGAGTTGTTTGAGTTCTAAAATATTTCCATTTTTAAAATATCAGGGCCTTTGTAAATATTAGGATTTACTTCCAACCACCAACTCAATAAAATATGTTGAAGGTTTATTTGACATTGAACTGCTGTGGGGTCATAGCATTTGGGCAGTCTCAGAAGTAAAATGGGGTCTGTTTGCAAGTCCTTGGACTATAACGAAGGACAAGGTAAGACTTTCATAGCTGTGCAGTGTATGGACAACACATCTTAGGAGTTCAGAGAGTATAGGTTTACCTCCACACTGAGGGATCAGAGACAATCTTCATGTGACATTCCAAGGGCCTCTTGTAGAATCCAGGGTCCAGATATGTGATGCTGGGGGGAAAAAAAACATTCCATTTTGAGTGAAAGCATCAAAGTAAGGAAGTGGGTATCAGAGACAAAGAACAGGGCATGCATGAAGACAAGCCCTGGAGAACAATGTAGGAAAAGTAGATGGGTGCCAGATTAAAGACAGCTTGAATGACAGGCGACAGAACCATTCCTCTGTCTAATGCTGTCCTGGGCACCATTAGATCTGACGGTGACTCCTTTCTTCTATTTTCCCTGAAGTGCAAGAGTAATGTCTGCAGTCCTCACCTGTCCCAGAAAACCACATCCCTTCTGTTTCCCACCCTAGTAGGCATCCCTCCATCCATCTACCCACATCCTTCCAGGTTTGGGCAGTGAAGACTTGCCTTCCAGTCCATGAGCCATTGAGAAACAAGCCTGCCATTAGTAGCTGGAATCTGTTATTGCTACCAGTAAACTCCCCAGCAGGACCAGGGAGAGCCTATGGATGTCCATGTCACCCCCAACTCCATCCTCCACCTCCATTCCCAAAGTCAGCAGACTTCCCCCCGACTCCACAATGTAGTTGCTTGGCCTATGTGGTCTGGCTTCTGCTGGTGTGCTTTCTGAGTCTCTGCTAGTACTGAAACCAACTGCAAACCCCACCCACTTGCTCACAAGGCAAGGATCCTTTGCTCAAAAAACAACATCCAGACCGTCTATCTCTACCTTCACATCCATTGACTATCTCCAGTTCTGAGATCCAGGTATCTACTGCAACTTAAAAAACTACCTCAGACTAAGTGGCTTTAAACAACCATTTAGAGTAAGCATCGTTAAAGTCTCCCCTGCCACCGCTGTCATGTCTAAGTCAGAGTCTCCCGAAGAGCCCGAGCAGCTGCGGAAGCTCTTCATCAGAGGTTTGAGCTTCGAAACAACCAATGAGAGTCTGAGGAGCCATTTTGAGCAATGGGGGACGCTTCCGGACTGTGTGGTAATGAGAGACCCCAACACCAAGCGCTCCAGAGGCTTTGGGTTCGTCAGGTGCCACCGTGGAGGAGGTGGACGCAGCCATGAACGCTCGGCGGCACAAGGTGGACGGAGGAGTCATGGAACCAAAGAAGCTGTCTGCTGAGAAGATTCTCAAAGACCTGGTGCCACTTAACTGTAAAAAAGATTTTTGTTGGTGGCATTAAAGACTACACTGAAGAACATCATCTAAGAGATTATTTTTGAACACTATGGGATAATTGAAGTGATTGAGATCATGACTGACCAAGGCAGTGGCAAAAAGAGAGGTTTTGCTTTTGTCACCTTTGATGACCACGACTCTGTAGACAAGATTGTCATTCAAAAATACCATCCTGTGAATGACCACAACTGTGAAGTAAGGAAAGCCCTATCGAAGCAAGAGATGGCTAGTGTTTCGTCCAGCCAGAGGCCGAAGTGGTTCTGGAAACTTTGGCGGTGGTCGTGGAGGTGGTTTTGGTGGGAATGACAACTTTGGTCGTGGAGGGAACTTCAGTGGTCGAGGTGGCTTCGGTGGCAGTCCAGGTGGTGGTGGATACGGTGGCAGTGGGGATGGCTCTAACGGATTTGGTAATGACAGAAGCAACTTTGGAGGTGGCGGACGCTATAACGATTTTGGCAATTACAACAATCAATCCTCAAATTTTGGATCCATGAAAGGAGGAAATTTTGGAGGCAGAAGCTCTGGCCCCTATGGTGGTGGAGGCCAATACTTTGCCAAACCACGAAACCAAGGTGGCTATGGCGGTTCCAGCAGCAGCAGCTATGGCAGTGGCAGAAGGTTTTAATTACTGCCAGGAAACAAAGCTTAGCAGGAGAGGAGAGCAGAGAAGTGACAGGGAAGCTACAGGTTACAACAGATTTGTGAACTCAGCCAAGCACAGTTGTGGCAGGGCCTAGCTGCTACAAAGGAGACATGTTTGAGACAATACTCATGTGTATGGGCAAAAAACTCAAGGACTGTATTTGTGACAATTGTATAACACGTTATTTTAGTTTCTGTTCTGTGGAAAGTGTAAATAAAGCATTCCAAGAAAGGGTTTTAATGTAGTTTTTTTTTGCACCCATGCTGTTGATTGCTAAATGTAATAGTCTGATCATGACGCTGAATAAATGTGTCTTTTTAAAAAAAATAAAATAAAATAAACAACTATTTATTATGATATCTTATACTGGGTCAAGTATCCAGACAGGGCACAGAGGGGAAGCTCATTATTGCTCTACAAAGTCTGGACCCTCAATTTGGATAAATTATACATCTGGTGGACAAAATGGCCAGAGACTATCTGGGTCTCTCTCTCTCTCTCTCTCTCTCTCTCTCTCTCCTTCTCTATCCCTCTCTCCCTCTCTCTCTCCTCCCTGTCTCTGTCTCCCTCTCACATGGAGTCTCCATGGGGCTAGCTTGGGCTTCCTCACAGCATGGCACCCTTGAAGGAATAAAAAAAATGCCTCTTAAAGACTAGATCTGGAAGTGACAGAGAATCACTTCTGCCATATTCTGTTAGTCGAAGCCATCACAATTCAGCCACGATTCAGCAGAGGGACCATAGACCTCACCTTTCTTTATTTTAATTTTATTTATTTATTCATGAGAGACACACACAGAGAGAGAGAGAGGCAGAGACACAGGCAGAGGGAGAAACAGGCTCCATGCAGGGAGCCTGACATGGGACTCGATCCCAGGTCTCCAGGACCACACCCTGGGCTGAAGATGGTGCTAAACCACTGAGCCACCTGGACTGCCCAACCCTCACCTTTCAATGAAAAAAACTGTCAACGAATTTGTGGCCATTTTTAATCCAGCACACTTGACTGACAGCAGGAATCATCTCGGTAGAAAGCTTCCAATTGCTGTGTGTGCCTCCTTTCATTCACCCTTTGTCTTATGTAGAACAGACCTCCAAATGTCTGCCGATATCCAGCCACCTAGATCAGATCTGACTTCACCATTTCCACTCTGTTATGGGTTGAATTGTGTCCTCCAATAAAGCTATGTTGAAGTTCTAGCCCCTTGTACCTTATTTGAAGATTGGGTCTTTGCAGATGTTAAGTCAAGGGTGGATCCTAATCCAATATGACTAGTTTCCTTATAAACAGGACAAACATGCACAGAAGAAAGACAATGTGAAGAGACAAAGGGATCAGATAGCCATTCTACAAGCCAAGGAATGCCTGAGATGACCAAAAGCTAGGAGAAAAACTTAGAACAGATCCTTCTCTAGAGCATTTAGAGGGATCATCGCCCTGCCAATAACTTGATTTTGGACTTCTGGATTCCAAAACTGTGAGACAATAAATTTGTTTTATTCTGAGCAACCTAGTTGGTGGTACTTTATAATGGCAGCACTAGAAAACTCATGCCCTCTTAACATGAAAAATGCAGACTACAACATTTTTAGGGACATCTATATAGTCAGGAAAGTTTCCTTTGCAATGGCCAAATCCATCCTAAGAATCTATCCCCTACCTTTTTCTTCTGTAGCCTTCAGCATCCTTTCCAACTGAACCTGGGAGACTTAAAAGAGACATGCAGTACCTTCAGCACATATTAGCCCATTTAATTTCCATAACTATTCTATTATTCAGTGACTATAATCTGCCAAGTTGCTATGACAAAACAGTACTGACTGAGTAGCTTATAAACAATGAATATTGAGGATTCCTGGGTGGCTCAGCGGTTTAGTGCCTTCAGCCCAGGGCATGATCCTGGAGTCCCGGGACTGAGTCCCACATCAGGCTCCCTGCATGGAGCCTGCTTCTCCCTCTGCCCGTGTCTCTGCCTCTCTCTCTCTCTCTCTCTCTCTCTCTCTCTCTGTGTGTGTGTGTGTGTGTATCTCTCAGGAATAAATAAATAAAATCTTTTTAAAAAATAAACAATAGAGATTTATTCCTCACAGTTCTAGAGACTGGGAAGTCCAAATTCAAGCCTCTAGCACAGTCACATTCTGATGAGATCTTTCTTCCTATTTCATAGCAAACTCCTTTTTGCTGTGTCTTTACATGGAAGGGGCTAGGGATCTCTTTGGAGTCTCTTCCATAAGGCACTACTCTCAGGGCACCTGGCTGGCTCAATCAGTAGAGCATGTGACTGTTGATCTCAGGGTTTGTAAGTTTGAGCCCCATTTGAGTGTAGAGATTACTTAAAAATAAAATCTTTACAAGGCACTAGTCTCATTCATGAGAGCCCCACCTTCATGGCCTATACATCTTCCAAAGATCCCACCTCCTATACCATCAATTAGGGCATTAGGATCTTAGTATATGAGTTTTAGGGAGACCACATTCAGGCTATAGTAGTCAGATATTATTACTCCCATTTTACAAAAAAGGAAAATGAGTTACAGAGGTTGCGGAATCTATTTAAGATCATGCAGTTATGAGCTACTGGGCAGAGGACACCAGCTTTCACTGTGCAGCTGTCACTATCATAGCATGGCAGCTTCCCTCTGCAGCTGGACTATTTGTAAGTGGGAAGGTGTTTTGAGCATAGAACTTAATATTTATCTCACTCAGTGCATTTCTTTTTCCAAAGGCAGCTCATTTGTCTAAGATGTGATAAACAATCATTCTTTTTGCTAAATATATTGTCATTAACCAAACTAAAGCTTTATAATAAAATTAAATTACAATTATTGCCTCAAGAGTGACGAATGCCAGTTAAGGACATTTTAAACATTCCAAAAAATCAAAGAAAGAAACCTCTAGCAGACATTTCTTGAACAGTTATAAGGTAATAAGTGCTGTAGTGGCACAGGGTTGAGTAAGACATGGCTTGTCCTCAGATAGTCAAAGTAACTAATAATAAACACATACTAAGATATGTGATTTCACATCTCATGAGATATGTGATCTCACTTGTACAGAGTGACGCTGGATGGATCATTCACCTGAAATAACAGGTGGCTTCCAAAACACATGAGCAGTTTTGCTCTACTATAGGTACAGCCTTATTTCTAAAACATTCCCATGCTGTATCTCCCCATTTTCTTTGTCTTATGAGATCATATTTCTAACTTTAGACTTTGTGAGTTTTACAGGCTCCCAACCTTCTCTTCTTTCTACTTCCCAAGAGAAACTTCATTTTTCAGGCTCACCTACAACTTGTTCCCAGGTGAAAAGACCTATCCTGCTTCATGGTTAATTAACTCCTCTCTCTTTCAAAGCTTCTGACCACCCTCTCTCCTTTGGCAGAGTGTTTTGATGATTGAGTATAAGAGAGTAGGAACATAGAAAGGCAATAGATTTCTGTACATTTATTTTATAACCTGTGACTTTGCTGAATTCATGTATCAGGTCTAGTAAATTTTTTTTGTGAAGTCTTTCAGGTTTTCTACATAGAGTATCATGTCATCTGCAAACTGGTGCAGCCACTCTGGAAAACAGTATGGAGGTTCCTCAAAAAGTTAAAAACAGTAGAACCTACAACTCAACAATTGCACTACTAGGTATTTACCCAAAAGATACAAACATAGTGATCTGAAGGAGCACATGCACCCCAATGTTTATAGCAGCAATGTCCACAATAGCCAAACTATGGGAAGAGCCCAAATGTCCATCGCCTGATGAATGGATAAAGAAGATATGGGGTGTGCGTGTGTGTGCATACACGCACACAGGTGCGTGCACACATATGCACAATGGAATATTATTCAGCCCTCAAAAAGAATGAAATCTTGTCATTGGCAACAACGTAGATGGAGCTAGAGTGTATTATTCTAAATGAAATGAGTCAGTCATTGATCTATGCGTCTGTTTTTGTGCCAGTACCACGCTGTCTTGATGACCACAGCTTTGTAGTACAACCTGAAATCTGGCATTGTGATGCCCCCAGATATGGTTTTCTTTTTTAAAATTCCCCTGGCTATTCGGGGTCTTTTCTGATTCCACACAAATCTTAAAATAATTTGTTCTAACTCTCTGAAGAAAGTCCATGGTATTTTGATAGGGATTGCATTAAACGTGTATATTGCCCTGGGTAACATTGACATTTTCACAATATTAATTCTGCCAATCCATGAGCATGGAATATTTTTCCATCTCTTTGTGTCTTCCTCAATTTCTTTCAAAAGTGTTCTATAGTTTTTAGGGTATAGATCCTTTACCTCTTAGGTTAGGTTTATTCCTAGGTATCTTATGCTTTTGGGTGCAATTGTAAATGGGATTGACTCCTTAATTTCTCTTTCTTCAGTCTCATTTTTAGTGTATAGAAATGCCACTGATTTCTGGGTGCTGATTTTGTATCCTGCCACGCTACCAAATTGCTGTATGAGTTCTAGCAATCTTGGGGTGGAGGCTTTTGGGTTTTCTATGTAGAGTATCATGTCATCGGCAAAGAGGGAGAGTTTGACTTCTTCTTTGCCAATTTGAATGCCTTTAATGTCTTTTTGTTGTCTGATTGCTGAGGCTAGGGCTTCCAGTACTATGTTGAATAGCAGTGGTGAGAGTGGACATCCCTATCTTGTTCCTGATCTTAGGGGAAGGCTCCCAGTGCTTCCCCATTGAGAATGATATTTGCTGTGGGCTTTTTGTAGATGGCTTTTAAGATGTTGAGGAATGTTCCCTCTATCCCTACACTCTGAAGAGTTTTGATCAGGAATGGATGCTGTATTTTGTCAAATGCTTTCTCTGCATCTAATGAGAGGATCATATGGTTCTTGGTTTTTCTCTTGCTGATATGATGAATCACATTGATTGTTTTACGAGTGTTGAACCAGCCTTGTGTCCCGGGGATAAATCCTACTTGGTCATGGTGAATAGTTTTCTTAACGTACTGTTGGATCCTATTGGCTAGTATCTTGTTGAGAATTTTTGCATCCATGTTCATCAGGGATATCGGTCTGTAATTCTCCTTTTTGGTGGAGTCTTTGTCTGGTTTTGGAATTAAGGTGATGCTGACCTCATAGAACGAATTTGGAAATACTCCATTTCTTTTTATCTTTCCAAATAGCTTTAATAGAATAGGTACTTTATGGTCAACTAATATTCGATAAAGGAGGAAAGACTATCCATTGGAAGAAAGACAGTCTCTTCAATAAATGGTGCTGGGAAAATTGGACATCCACATGCAGAAGAATGAAACTAGACCACTCTCTTGCAGCATACACAAAGATAAACTCAAAATGGATGAAAGATCTAAATGTGAGACAAGATTCCATCAAAATCCTAGAGAAGAACACAAGCAACACCCTTTTTGAACTCAGCCACAGTAACTTCTTGCAAGATACATCCATGAAGGCAAAAGAAACAAAAGCAAAAATGAACTATTGGGACTTCATCAAGATAAGAGGCTTCTGCAGAGCAAAGGATACAGTCAACAAAACTAAAAGACAACCTACAGAATGGGAGAAGATATTTGCAAATGACGTATCAGATAAAGGGCTAGTTTCCAAGATCTATAAAGAACTTCTTAAACTCAACACCAAAGAAACAAACAATCCAATCATGAAACGGGCAAAAGACATGAAGAGAAATCTCACAGAGGAAGACATAGACATGGCCAACATGCACATGAGAAAATGCTCTGCATCACTTGCCATCAGGGAAATACAAATCAAAACCACAATGAGATATCACCTCACACCAGTGAGAATGGGGAAAATTAACAAGGCAGAAAACAACAAATGTTGGAGAGGATGCGGAGAAAAGGGAACCCTCTTACACTGTTGGTGGGAATGTGAACTGGTGCAGCCACTCTGGAAAACTGTGTGGAGGTTCCTCAAAGGGTTAAAAATAGACCTGCCCTACGACCCAGCAATTGCACTCTTGGGGATTTACCCCAAAGATACAGATGCAATGAAACGCCAGGACACTTGCACCCCGATGTTTATAGCAGCAATGTCCACAATAGCCAAACTGTGGAAGGAGCCTCGGTGTCCAACGAAAGATGAATGGATAAAGAAGATGTGGTTTATGTATACAATGGAATATTACTCAGCCATTAGAAACGACAAATACCCACCATTCGCTTCAACGTGGATGGAACTGGAGGGTATTATGCTGAGTGAAGTAAGTCAGTCGGAGAAGGACAAACATTATATGTTCTCATTCATTTGGGGAATATAAATAATAGTGAAAGGCAATATAAGGGAAGGGAGAAGAAATGTGTGGGAAATATCAGAAAGGGAGACAGAACATAAAGACTCCTAACTCTGGGAAACGAACTAAGGGTGGTGGAAGGGGAGGAGGGCGGGGGGTGGGGGTGAATGGGTGACGGGCACTGAGGGGGGCATCCTTGACGGGATGAGCACTGGGTGTCATTCTGTATGTTGGCAAATTGAACACCAATAAAAAATACATTTATTATAAAAAAATGAAATGAGTCAGTCAGAAAAAAACAAATACCATGTAATTTCACTCATATGTGGAATTTAAGAAACAAAACAGATGAACATAGGGGTGGGGGGGAAAGAGAGAAAAGGAAGCAAACCATAAGAGACTCTTAATTATAGAGAACAAACTTAATTATAAAAAACAAACCTCCCTCCTAATGGAGGGAGGTGGGCAGGAGATGAACTAAATGGGTTATGGGTACCAAAGAAGGCATTTGTTGTAATGAGCACTGGGTATTGTATGTAAGTGATGAGTCACTAAATTCTACTCCTGAAATCAATTTTTTAAAGATTTCATTGATTTTATTTATTTTTGAGAGAGAGAGAGAGAGAGAGAGAGAGAGCAGGGGAAGAAGTGCGGGAAGAAGCAGAGGGAGAAGGACAGGAAGACTCCACACTGAGCATAGAGCCCGATGCGGGTAGGGCTCGATCCCATGACCCTGAGATCATGACCTCAGTCAAAATCAAGAGTGGGACACTCAACTGACTGGAGCCATCTAGGCGACACCACCTGAAATCAATTTTACCAATAATGTTAACTAACTAGAATTTAAATAAAAACTAGGAATAAAAACAAAGAAACCACATGAACAACAAGAACAACAACAAAAACAAGTGACTGGGAACAAAGCTTTAAAGTTCACTCCCAGGTCAATTCACAGGCATAGAACTTCATCACCATAGTGAGATTGCAGAGTCACCAAGAGACATATATCTTGCTCTTTAAAATGCCATCTTCCATTCACTTTGTTAGAGAACAAAATTTGAGTTAATGCTTAATTCTTTTGGCTTAAGCTAAAAATGCAACCTTTTATGTACATGTATATATGTGTACATATGTGCCTCTCAATGTGTGTGTCCACGTACATGCTTATATTTCCTAGCTCTAATCCCTGAGAGTACCTAGAAACACTGACACATAAGTAACAATGAATATGTCTAGTGCCATATCTTATTTCCTTTTTTTTAAGATTTTATTTATTTATTCTTGAGAGACACAGAGAGGGAGGCAGAGACACAGGCCGAGGGAGAAGCAGGCTCCCCACAAGGATCCTGATGTGGGACTCGATCCCAGATCCCGGGATCACACCCTGGGCCAAACGCAAATACTCAACCCCTGAGCCATCCAGTTGTCCCACATATCTTGGTTTTTTTTTAATATTTATTTATTTACTTATGATAGACATAGAGAGAGAGAGGCAGAGACACAGGAGGAGGGAGAAGCAGGCTCCATGCATGGGAGCCCGACGTGGTACTTGATCCCGGAACTCCAGGATCGCGCCCTGGGCCAAAGGCAGGCGCCAAACCGCTGAGCCACCCAGGGATCCCCCATATCTTGTTTTCTAAACACTATTCTCCATTAAAATAAACCAGAGTTCCTTTGGGAAATGTGTGATTCCAGGGCTGGGGCATAGAAAGTATATGATTCCGAAACATCTTGTGCCAAAAAATAAGGAAGTGCTCAAAGAATTTAGGGACCTATCAAAAGAACACAGAACCTAGCATGGAGGCACTTCCACTGGTGAAATCTTGGATAATTTGAGATTTGGAATAAGTAATTACAATAATAGATTATACCCCAATGAGTATAATAAAAATCTATTAGTCTATACTGATATGAATAAATGAGAGAAAGGGGAAAGCTTTCCTTAGAGTAGAATGTCAACTAATAAATGTAGAAGAAAAAATAGAGTTAGAAAATCATCAACAGATGCTAAATCTCATGAGTAGAAGTTGGATGAAGAACATATTTACATAGTTTCAAAGAGTCTCTCCACATCACTTATTAATTATCATGGGAAAATAATAATTGTACAATGGAGAAACCCAGCAGACACCCTTTTAAACAAAGGGATCAAATTTAACAGCACCAATATTGTGACAAACTGATGTTACGTGCCTTCTGATATGATGCACTGGGAAAGCACAACCGCACTTCTGTGGTGGTCCTATCAGGGGATCTGATCATGTGGAAACATCAGACAGATCCAAATTGAAGGACATTCTACAAAATAACTAGTCTGTACTTTGCAAAAATATTAAAGCCAAAAAAGACAAGGAAATGCTGACAGACTGTTCCAGTTTAAGAGAGATTAAGGTTACATGCAACCAAATGCAATACATGATCCTGAATCAAATTCTGGATTAGGAAAAACAAAATAGCTATAAAGCACATTGGGACAATTTTGAGAGTTGAATGTGGAGTGTGGATTAGATAATAGCATGGTATCAGTGTGAAATTCCCTGATTCTGATTGCTATGTTGTAGATATGTGAGAAAATGTCTGTGTTCTTAGGAAATGCACACTCAAGTATTTGGAAAAGGAGCTTAATGTCACCAACTTACGTTCAAATGGGGGCGGGGAAAAGAAGAAGAAGACGACGATGACGACGACGAAGACGGCAAAATGTAAACAACTGGTGAATCCAAGTAAAGGATATATTGTTGCAACTTTTCTGTAAATTTGAAATTATCAAAATACAAAAACAAATTATTACTTTTTTAAAGACAAGCTTTTTGGCAAAGCTGCCATGGTAGGCTTATTAGCTATATATTCTTTAATGTGGATGCGGTTTTAAGTTCCACCACTGAGAAAGAGTTCTGGTAAACTGAGCAGGGGAGAGAAGGCTTGAGGACACTGATTGTCCAGGAGGAAAAAGAAAGGCCACTGAGGGAAAAAAATGGATAGAACACAAATAAGATGCTGGGGTGGCCAGGCTTCCTGTTGCCATCACTTAGTTATTCCAGTCTTACTCACCTCCTCCATCCTTGACACTCAAAGCAGATGGCATTATTCAGAGAAAGAACATAGATCAATTCTACACATGTTGTTTTGAGCTAGATGACTCCTATTTCTGCCCGGTGGTTATATGTCTTTCCTCGCCCCCATCTTTCTTGACTCCAATAATTATGCTTATGTGTAGATGTCCTCCTATTTTACCTTGTTAATTCCAAAAAGGCAAGGGCCTGACTGTTTAAAAGTATTTATCCTAACAGCTAATAATACTATATAGATGGGGCCACTATGAACTTTTCAGCAATCTAGCCATCTTCCTATTTTCATTAATGCCATTTTAATTTTGTTAATGTACAGAAGTATTTCCTGAGCAAGCAACAGGTTCATATTTAATTATCTTGTCTTATCTGACATGAGGACTACAGTGAGACAGTTCCAAAAGGCTTAGAAATAAAATTGCCTTCTCAGAACCAAATTCTCTCAATGGGAGAGGAAACCAAATTCACAGCCCCAGGACTCTGGAAGGAAGTCCTAGAATTGGTATGCTACAAACAAGAAATTTCTTGAAAGTTTTGTGTTTTATGGTAAACATTTATGCAAAATTTGCATTTCACTCCATATGCAATATATATTTCTATTAATATCAAAGTGTTTATTTTTGCCTTAAATCTTTAAGTGAAATTATCCTCTGGGACAATTGGGTGATAACTGTTCTTTGCTTGCTGTGAGCCTTGGTTTTGTATATCTTGGGCTGAGAAAACTTCATGAGTAACACAGATATTCATAGTCATATACCATATACCTTAAAGAATGGCTCTGGGAATTACAGAAGATGTTATTAATTGGACTGTCTTTCTGCTGACTGAGCAATACAGATATCTTACACTATTGAACACTTCCTGTGTGCCAGACACTCTTTTAAGGGTTTTATTTTCAGTAACTTATTTAACCCCATGACAATCCTATGTAGTAGGTTCTGTCATTATCCCTATTTTATGGATGAGAAAACTGAGACATGGGGAAGTTACTACCATAATGGTGGAGCTGGGCTACTAGCCCTAGGGTTAGCATTCTTAGCCACGACACGAGTCCAAGGTTGCATGGTATTGGGCTAAGGTTGTCTGAAGTTCATGCATCCCTCAGACTAAAGAAATCTGCTCCACCAAAGCGATTGCTCAAGTGCCTTTAATCAGGTTGTCTCTCTTATGGTGATGGACACTAGAAATGCTGATACAAGCTTTTTCCTGGTGAAATCAGGACTGTTTTTTGAGAACACCAGAATCCACTTGATACAGGTCATCTAGAGTTGGCATCTACAAATACATCTCCACATTAATCCACACTTCATCTGCATCTTTGATCATTGTCTTGTGCTGAGATGCTAAGTAAATTGTTCATCCCTGAACAAGCCTTAATTTATGCTATTCCTTCTTTCAGATTGCTATTTCCACCATCTTCTTATCAAAATCTTCCCCATTCTTTTGTGCTCAGTTTTTTTAAGATTTTATTTATTTATTCATGAGAGACACAGAGAGAGAGAGAGAGAGAGAAAGGTAGAGACATAGGCAGAGGGAGAAGCAGGCTCCATGCGGGAAGCCCGATGCGGGACTCAATCTCAGGACTCCAGGATCACACCCTGGGCCAAAGGCAGGCGCCAAACCGCTGAGCCACCCAGGGATCCCCTTGTGCTCAGTTTTTATATCACTATTTTACAAACAATTATAAAAGAATATTATGAAAAACTATATGACAACAAATTGGACAATTTAGAAGAAATGCATAAATTCCTAGAAACGTAAACTACCAAAACTGAAACAGGAAGAAATAGAAAACTTGAATATACTGATAACCAACAAAGAAATTGAATTAGTTTTTATGTCAATCTTCTGATGTACATGATTTCCCACTCCCTCCATACACACACAGAAGAAAATTATAGTGATTATTTTATTCTGTCTTATGCTGTATTTTCTTATTTATAACCCTACCGTAGCTCTTACCACCACTTTCCACGATTCCCAAGCTGGTCTATCCTGACCTTAAATGTAGAATCTGGACAGAAACAAATATGCAGTGTATGTTTGACATTAAACTCGTGTTAATAGGGTCGTGTTACAAACTTAACATTTCTGGCCTAGGTCTCAAAAACCCATTGATAACAATAAGAAGAATCCAACAGATATTTGTTAAGTGCCTGCTTCTTACCAGAACATGGGGGTCTTTATTGGAGGGGCAGCAATAAATAAGTTAATCCAGATCCCTGACCTCACAGAATTTACAATCTAGCAGGAAACACACATAAAGAACCAAGAAAGCCACACAAACTGAAAGCCATCGTATATGTAAGGGGAGTTCACACTACAGGGTCCTAACCTACTTTGTATTTGCAGTGAGGCAGTGAAAATATCCACAAAAAGTAGGTATTAGATAGGTGAAGAAATGGAGAAAAAGGATTTCAGGGAAAGGGATCAGCAAGTGAGAAAACATGGAGGTGCAGGAGGGATTGACACATTGAAGGAAGTGAATGAAGTTGCTCAAGGAAAGAGTGATGAGGCAGGGATGGCTGAAAAATGCAGCTGAGAGATAGGCAGAAGTCTACCTTCAGTGATATGTTTGCAGCTATTTTATGGCTTTGGTTTAGACTTTGCCCTTAAAATTAATGGGAAGAAACAAATGTCGGTGAGGATGCAGAGAAAGGGGAACCCTCTTACACTGTGGTGGGAATACAAGCTCGTGTAGCCACTCTGGAAAACAGTACGGAAGTTCCAAGAAGTTAAAAATAGAGCTACCCTACGACCCAGCAATTGCACTACTAGGTATTTACCTAAAGGATGCAAATGTAGTGATCCAAAGGGGCACCTGCACCCCAATGTTTATAGCAGCAATGTCCACAATAGCCAAACTATGGAAAGAGCCCAGATGTTGATCAACAGATGAATGGATAAAGAAGATGCAGTATATACACACACACATACACACACACAATGGAATATTACTCAGCCATCAAAAAAGGATGAAATATTGTCATTCACATCAACATGGATAGAACTAGAAGGTATTATGCTGAGCAAAATAAGTCAATCAGAGAAAGACAATTATAGGGTTTCACTCATATGTGAAATTTAAGAAACAAAACAGAGGATCATAGGGGAAGAGAGGGGAAAAATAAAACAAAATGAAATCGGAGAGGGAGACACCATAAAAGACTTAACTGTAAGAAACAAACTGAGGGTTACTGGATGGGAGGTGGTGGGGGGATGGAGTAAATGGGTGATGGGCATTAAGGAGGGCACGTGATGCAACGAGCACTGGATGTTATATGCAAGTGAATTACTGACCTCTACATCTGAAACTAATGATACGCTATATGTTAACTAATTGAATTTAAATAAAATGAGTTAATAAAAAAAGTAGTGGGAAGGCATCAATAATCTGTGTTCTATTTTTAGAAAAATCACTCTGGCTGCCAAAGGGTAAAGAGCCTGAAGAGGCCAAGGGAGTATGTGTGATGTCGGACAGCTTAGGCATCCTCTCTGTGTCTGTGTCTTCACCTACAAAATGTGATAATTAATAGTCCCTTCCTCATAGGGTTGTGATGAGGGTTAAATGGGTTAATATACGTAAAATATCCTAGGAATTACCTGGCCACATATTGGCCCTCTAATAAGTATTAGCTATAATTATTAGGGCATTTATGCTTACACTTTCAGAAAAGAAGACTTAGGAGTGTGCATGATATTTTATGTTGGGGATTTAAGTTTTTCTTTAATTTATACTGTTAAATACTGAGTTTTTACCCTTTTGCTATAAACCAAGATGATTTTAGGACATGAATTATGCAGTATAATTCTGTAATCTTAGTTTTGATGATATTTCCAAAAAAGTCAACTTCTATGAAAAGTAGAAACGAGGCCAGTGTGAAGCACAATTATTTCTGACAGACTCTTAGCTTCTGTGATGTATCTGGACTGTACTAAGCACTGTGGGTATAGCAAGGTAGAAGGGTCTCTCCCTTTCCTTGAAAATCACAAATTTACCATCAGACCAAGTGACTGATCCCTTTGTCTTGAACTTGCTGGGCAGCACAAAAAGTCAGATAAACTTCCAGAACTTCAATGCCATGGAGGCAAATCAGTGGTCCCAAAGCAGGTGTTGAGTGGGGCTTAATAAAGACTATATATCCCTAGCTAACAATATGGCAAGTAGAACCAATATTCAACATCATCCTTCTCAAATTGGGAAAACAAGCCTGAGAGTTTGTTTTGCCTTTATAATTCTGTATATTGGGTCCTCTGAAGTCTTATTTATTTCTTATTTTCTTACAAGTATAAAAGACTAAGTTTGGATATTTCACTGTAATGTTGTCAGTAGATTCCACAGTCTACTAAACTGAAGGAAAGCCTCTGCTTGGCCTGATGGTTACGATTTACCCTCTCCACCACTTGCAAGGTTATTTTCTCCCACCTACCTCATAGGACAAGGCAGATCTAGGCCTGCAAAAATATATACTTAGGTATCTTCATCTCTATAAAGGAAGCATTTTCACATGAACATGTGAATAGTTCACTCTTATTTTGTCTACAATAATGGGTGATTGACTTTAAAAAAAAAAAACCTTTTATTGTAAAATAAAACAGGGATACAAAAAAAAAATCCCACCACACAATGGAGTTAGACCTTTGTAATCATCACTCAGGTCAAGAAAGAAAACTTTGCCAGCCATCCTAGAAGCTTCTCAATTCCCTACCCTCAATCCCAACCCCTTCCTCCCCAAAAAACAATCACTATTTTGATTTGTCTTTCTTTAGAGTTTTGTCACCCAAGGGTACATTTATACTTACTTTAGTTTAATATTGCCCATTAAAAAAATTGAAGTATGAATTAACAATTTCCTTCTCCATCTTTTTCTTTTTCTTATTTACCTATTAAGGAACTGGGAGCACTTGACCTATAGCATTTCCCACAGTTTGGATTTTGTTGGCTGCATGTGCAGTTGTAGTATATCAGCATATTCCTCTGTCCTCAGGACTTCCTGCAAATTGGCATTTGAATCCAGAGGCTTAATCAGAATCATATTTAATCTCTTTGGCAAGATAATATATACAGGTGGTGTGCTGCTCTTTCCCTGGTAAGATTACATAACATCTGATGGTCTCTCTTATTATGATATTAGCATTTGTCAACGTTCAATGCCTGAATCCACTAATGCACTGGAGGCTGTAAAATGGTGATTTTCTAATTCCATTATTTCTTACTTTTGTTACTTTTACATAATAGTTTATAAGGAGACATTACCTGTCATTTATAATTGTTACTCTGTGAGAAGAGTCCATGTAGGAAAAGCAGGGTAAGTGATTGCTTATTTTCTCTTTATTATCCCCTGGTGGTGACCAATTAACTTTTTTAAATATTAAGAACAAATAGATTTAAATGTATTTAATCGATTGCGATTGCAATTATTATCCCTCTTTTTTTTTTAAGATTTTATTTATTTATTCATGAGAGACACACAGAGAGAGAGAGGCAGAGACACAGACAGAGGCAGAAGCAGGCTCCACGCAGGGAGCCTAATGTGGGACTCAATACTGGGACTCCAGGATTAGGCCCTGGGCCGAAGGCAGGCGCTAAACCACTGAGCCACCCAGGCGTCCCCAATTATTATCCCTCTTGAAGCTCAAATTGTCCAGTCTTTTGCCAGTGGGAGCCTCTTTAAAGTTGGCTCCTGAGCCTTGTTTAAGTCTCATATTTGTTCAACCTAGATTCTCTTTCACTTTCATGATCCTGGTTTGGGTCATCTATCGAACTGTTCTATAGCTCACATTGGTTTTTGTTAAGGTCTTTTTTTTTTTTTTTTTGGATTTTTTTTTTAATTTATTTTTTATTGGTGTTCAATTTACTAACATACAGAATAACCCCCAGTGCCTGTCACCCATTCACTCCCACCCCCCGCCCTCCTCCCCTTCCACCACCCCTAGTTCGTTTCCCAGAGTTAGCAGTCTTTACGTTCTGTCTCCCTTTCTGATATTTCCCACACATTTCTTCCCCCTTCCCTTATATTCCCTTTCACTATTATTTATATTCCCCAAATGAATGAGAACATATAATGTTTGTCCTTCTCCGACTGGCTTACTTCACTCAGCATAATACCCTCCAGTTCCATCCACGTTGAAGCAAATGGTGGGTTAAGGTCTTTAAAGCAATGGTTCCCGAAGTGTGATGTCCAAATCAGCACCATCAGCATCACCTGGGAACTTGTTAGAAATGTAAATTTTCAGATCCCACACTAGGGTACCAAATTAGATACTTTAGGAGAGAGGTCCAGGAATATACATTTTTAAAAAGCCCTCCAGGTTATTCTGATGAGCCCTAAAATTTGAGAACCATGGCTTAATGAACAAACTTTGTAGAGTCTTCCTGAAATGTATTGTTGTAGTTTTAGCCATCACAAAAATCTGGTAATGTTGGACTAAATACTGATTTTTCCCTCGCTATAGTCTGTCAAATTCCTCTTGTGTTTGACAATTGCTCTAGGAATGACATCTCTGGTTCTTTTAATGGGGCCACAGCTTCTGTTTTATTTTACTGAAGAGCTGGGAAGCTTGCTCTTTTCTGCTAAGGTGAGCATGATAATGTCCTACTTAGTAGTCTCTAGGCAGAGTCAGTAGGGTTCAATGAGCATTTATTGTGTATTTACTGAGAGCCAGACCTGATGCTAAAGGATAGGGATCCTTCAGGATAATTTGAAGGTTTTCTAGGTAATTTGGTGGAGACAGGTGATTTGGAGACCCTACTCTTCCGCCATCTTGTGAGAATGGGGCAAATTAACAAGGCAGGAAACAACAAATGTTGGAGAGGATGCGGAGAAAAGGGAACCCTCTTACACTGTTGGTGGGAATGTGAACTGGTGCAGCCACTCTGGAAAACTGTGTGGAGGTTCCTCAAACAGTTAAAAATAGATCTGCCCTACGACCCAGCAATTGCACTGTTGGGGATTTACCCCAAAGATACAAATGCAATGAAACGCCGGGACACCTGCACCCCGATGTTTATAGCAGCAATGGCCACAATAGCCAAACTGTGGAAGGAGCCTCGGTGTCCAATGAAAGATGAATGGATAAAGAAGATGTGGTTTATGTATACAATGGAATATTACTCAGCTATTAGAAATGACAAATACCCACCATTTGCTTCAACGTGGATGGAACTGGAGGGTATTATGCTGAGTGAAGTAAGTCAGTCGGAGAAGGACAAACATTATATGGTCCCATTCATTTGGGGAATATAAATAATAGTGAAAGGGAATATAAGGGAAGGAAGAAGAAATGTGTGGGAAATATCAGAAAGGGAGACAGAACGTAAAGACTGCGAACTCTGGGAAACGAACTAGGGGTGGTAGAAGGGGAGAAGGGCGGGGGGTGGGAGTTAATGGGTGACGGGCACTGGGGGTTATTCTGTATGTTAGTAAATTGAACACCAATAAAAAATAAATAAAAAAATAAATAAAATAAAGGATAGGGATCCCATATAGACTAAGACACGGCCTTTGCCCTTGAGAACTTAGAAGAAAGGTGTTTGGGAGCATCCTTATGCTCACAAAAGCAATTTCCACCAAGGTGGCTTGGCTATGGCTTACTTCAGTCAGTGTAGCTCAAAATTGCATTTGGCCTTCCTGAGATCTCTTGATAGGGCCATATCCCTCTTGGTCAAGAGCTCATGCACCCTTCATACTATCTTGACCCAGCCATGGACAGTGAACAACGCTATGACTTCACCTGTTGATTTATGATCAGAAAGAAGCAAAACCAGAGATTTAGATCAGATTATTATGAATGAACTGAAATTCCAATGAACCCAACTTTTAGCTTTAGATGGAAAAAAGTAGATCCATCTCTAACTTTTGTGGAATTGGGGACAAAAGGACCAGTGAGGTATTAGGCCTGGGGCCAGTCCCTCTCTTCTCATCTCTAAGGCAACCATACACTGTGAGGGACCATGCACACACCTATGTAGGCAGAAGACATCCCAAATTTCATGTCCTATCTTCATCCGTAGCACTACTGTCAGGAGAATCACTCTTGTCCTTGGGAAGAAAGACCAAGGGAAGAGGACTATAGTTCTAGAAGCCAGCTTGGGGGTCATCTGAGCAGGGAATCTCAGGGTCCCAGCTACCCAGAGCATTGTCTAAAAGAAGGATCTCAGCCTCAGGATGGGCACATCTCCTTGGATTCATGGAATCATCATCACATAGGGAGAGGCTGGGCTAGAGAAAGGCCAAAGCAAGTCTTTCTATGAAACAGGGTACAAGTTATCTATGCCTAAGAGTGCTACAAGAGGAAGGTAGTGAAGGCAAAGCATGCTTATAAGTCCTTAGCTCACTGAAGGAGCACACACTCTCAGAATCTTTAGGGTCAGCTGCTGGTCCTGATTCTGGCCATTTTGCCTGGTAAAGATTGTCATGGAAGATATCAGCAAAGTTACTAGCTCTGGTTCACAGACTTAAAAAAAAAGAAGATTCAAACACATAAAATCAGAAATGAAAAAGGTGGGGCATCTGGGTGGCTCAGTCAGCTAAGCATTTGACTCTTGGTATGAGCTCAGATCATGATCTCAGGATCATGAGATCAAGCCCCACATTGGGCTCCACATTCATCATGGAGTCTGCTTGAGATTCTTTCCCTCTCCTTCTCCCTCAGCTCTTCCACCCTCTCCTCATGAGCTCTCTCTCTCTCTCTCTCTCTTTCAAACAAACAAACTCTTTAGAAAAAAATGAAAATGGTGACATTTAACTGATACCACATAAATAAACAAAGGATCATGAAAGACTACGTCATGCTATGTATGTCAGCTAATTGGATAATCTAGAAGAAATAGATAAATTCCTAGAAACATACAATTTATTAAGACTGAATTATGAAAAACAGAACAATAATGAGTAAGGAGATTAAGTCAGGAATCAAAACCTCCTAACAAAGTAAAGCCCACACTAGGTAGCTTTACTGGTAAATTTTACCAAACATTTAAGGAAGAATTAATATGAATTCTTCTCAAAGTCTTCCCCCCAAAAATTGAAAAGTAAGGAGCATTCCCAAAGTCATTTTTTTAGGCCAGCATTACCCTGATAGGCAAACCAGAAAAGGACACTACAAGAAAAGAAAGCTACAGGCCAATATCCTTAATGAGTATAGGTGCAAAACTCCTCAGCAAAAATATTAGCAAAGTGAATTCAATCGCACATTAAAAGGATCATACAAAAAAATAAAAAAATAAAAGGATCATACACTATAATCAAGTGAAATTTATCCCTGGGATGCAAAAAAGTTTTAACATTTCAACATATGTAAATCATTCAATGTGATATGCCACATTAATAGAATGAAGGATAAAAATCATATGATTATCTCAATAGATGCAGAAAAAACATTTGACCAAATTCAACATCCTTCCATAATAAAGCTCTTGACAAATTAGTTATAGAAGGAATGATGTACCTCAATATAATAAAAGCCATATATGACAAGACTGTGCACAGTTAACATCATACTCAATAATGAAAAGCTTAAAGCTTTTCCTCTAAGATTGGGAACAAGACAAGGATGTCCACTCTCACCATTGCTATTCAACATGGTACTGGATATCCTAGCCAGAGCAAATAGGCAAGAAAAAGAAATAAATGGCATCCAAATCAAAAAGGGAAAAGTCAAATTGTATCCATTGGTGGATGAATGGATAAAGAACACACACACACACACACACACACACACAGGAATATTATTCAGTCATGATGAGAAAAAAGGAAATCCTGCCATTTGTGACAATATGGATGGACTTAGAGGATATTATGTTAAGTGAAATAAGCCAGACAGAGATAGACAAATACTGTGTGGTATCATTTATATGTGGGGAGAAAAACAGCAAACTCATAGAAACAGAAAGGAGAATTGTGGCTACTAGGGACCAGAATGTGGAGGAAATCAGGAGATGCTAGCCAAAATGTACTTGGGGGAGCAGCAAGCCATGTGGGTATCTGGGAGAAGAGTATGCCAAGAAATGGAAACAGCAAGAGCAAAGGATCGAGGTGGGAGTTGTCAAGGAGAAGCCTCCTGAAAATAGTTCAGGTGCAAAGGGAAAAAATTTCTGAACCATGGCAGTAGTGGGAGGGTGGGAGGGTAGGGGACAGACTTGAGAAATATTTATTTTATGGACCAGGAAGAAGAAAAGAAGAATGGTCTAGAAGGAGAAGGGTTCCCTCACTGTGCACAGCTACCACACCAATATGTGGCAATGCTCAAGGTCTATGGCTTTACCACTGCTCAGGACTTATCGGGTCCTTATTGCAACCCTGGTGTCCAGATCCTCACTTCTAGGAATCGGGACCTTGAAGCCCACACTTAGAGGTTCCCAGCTTGCAAGGACAAACTAGCAAGTTGAAACTAGGCCTTCTGACCATATATCCTGTGATTTTCGATTGTGCCCCTATCCCACCATTCTTTCTGTGACAGTACCAAATTATCCTGAAAGAGGCAAAAATCAGATGACCTGCTGAATTCTAGGAAGTTGATGGAGCAAAAGACCATCCCCCAAACTCTGAGGGCAGGTCCTCTAACCCAGTTTAAGCCTGACTCAGAGGGAAACTTTTATAAAGGTCTTTTAAGTCCTGATGTTAATAATATCTCTTTATAACCTACATATAGAATATAAAGAGGATGGGGTTTCTTTTACTATCAAGTTGAGTTCTTGCCATCCTTTGATATCCCAAATGGATCTCAGGGCCTCGTGCTTTATGTTGTGTATGTATGAGTGTGTGTGTGTTGTGTGTGTGTGTGTATCTTCTAAATTACTAGATTGTGCAACATATGTTCCTCTTTCTTCTTTTCCTATCTATACACATGTTCCTAGGGTTGCTAAAAGCCATAACTGCCCCCAAGCAAATTTTCCCAGGCCTAACAGCAGCTGGCTCCCCCTAAGTGGTTAGCTGAGAGTGAAACCAACCACAGGAAATGATCATACTAAAGTTACACCCTTCTCAGCTCTCAGGCCTCAAGGAGATAATGGTGGAGATTGGGAGCAGGGCACAACCCAAAATTATCTATCTGAATTCATTCCAAATCTATGTTGATTATCAAAGCATGTTATAGTTAATATTATTGGGCCTCTGAATCATCAGGACTCTGAAACCATAACATAACAATATTTCTCTGTGCTCTCACCTCTAATTTAAAACATTTCTGTTTATCTTACCCCCAAACCTCTTAGTAATGGCTCCAAATCAATCTTGGAGAGGCATCCCATTTTTCTTTCCCTGCATTTCTCCCCCTGCTTGCTCCCACCTTAACACAGGACCATTCTTCTCCCAGCCCCAAAGAGCAGCATCTCTTCTCATCCTAAACCCAACTCATGATCATCTTCTAAATGGTTATATAGGGTGTTCCTCAGCATTCTGGAACCTTTCTGAGTATTAAGCCTTTGTGAAATAGGTCAGAATCTTATAGCATGTGAAATTTGAATATGTGGAACGATTTTTTTTTCTCGAGTACATTTTGGCCTCAAAGAGGAAAAGGATGTTTGTTAAAATGCTTAGTTACTCATAATAATTTTTTCCAACAATATCATTTAAACTTGACCATTCTTCATTTAGTAATAGCTGTTAGAGCAGTGTCCTCTCTCCCTCTCTTACCTACTCTCTTTTCTCCTTTCTAAAAAGTATATATTTATTATAATTTTCAGACCTTGTTGCCACAGAAGTAGATTAGTGTTATTCTTCAGCTGTTAAATTACGTTTCTGAAGAGAAATAATCAGAACATCTATGTCTACAGCCATCTTGGAGAAAGACAAGATATTGAAGATGTTATATTAAATTACATTGTGGTTCCAAGTTAAACTGAGAACTGACTTCCTCGACAGCTCTGATTCAGGCCTCCCCAAATGTCGTACACTATGACTCATGCTTCCTTCTGGAAATGACAAAACTTCCTCACCACCCTGATCTAAGCTGCCTGCTTTTGGTTGTCTGTACTCTCAGGAAGGGATTTAGTTGTATGTTACATTTTTTCCATGATGGGCAAGGAAACCCATCTTTTGTTTTTCCAATGGGAGAAACACACATACACACACACACACACACACACACACACACACAGAATGACACACTGAAAATTCTGAAAATTAATACCAGCCAGAGAATCCATACCATCCCACCCCCACCCTCCACACCCCTGGAAAATAAAGATATGATTTAAGAAGAAGGGACTGACTTTTTAAACATTTTTGTCCCAAAGCTTTTTTTAAATGTTCGGTTTTCTAAGGAAAGAAACATATTTCAACATTGCAAATCTAATGTTCTATTACTCAAGGGGGTCTTAAAGAGCTTAGATTTTGTAGTAGGTAGCTAAAAATTAGTGCTGAGCAGCATTGATATATTGCCCAGGGAGACTGCATTCCCTGTGTCTCTAGAGTGATGCTTGTAGCAAGAGAAAATTGGGGGCAGAAAAGAAGAGAGGAGAGGGAAGGAGGAAGAGGAAGAAAGGATATAATTGCCAATAATATTTGTCTTTCTGAAAGGTGCTCTAGGCTGTCCCATAGCAGCCCCAAGTATGAATTGTACCAATTTGCATACTACAATGTATAACCCAGCACTCATTAAAGAATATTGTTTACTAAAATGAAAAGGCACCCAGAATATTAACTTGGTATAAACTGAATGGTAAGTCATCGAAGAGGGAGACAAACCTTGAGAGACTCTTTTTTTTTTTAAAGATGTATTTTTATTTATTTATGATAGAGAGAGAGAGAGAGGCAGAGGGAGAACAGGCTCCATGCCAGAGCCCGACGCAGGACTCGATGCCGGGACTCCAGGACCGCGCCCTGGGCCAAAGGCAGGCGCTAAACCGCCGAGCCACCCAGGGATCCCCCGAGAGACTCTTAAAAATAGGAAACAAACTCAGGGTTGCTGGAGAGGAGGTCGGTGGGGGAATGGTATAACTGAGTGATGGGCATTCAGGAGGGCACATGATGTGATGAGCACTGGGTGTCATACACAACTGAATTATTGAACTCTACATCTGAAACTAGTGATGTACTATATGTTGGCTAATTGAATTTAAACTTTAAAAAACAACATTTACCATATGGTCAATAAGGATTTATTTTGAGGGTAAGAATTTTGAGATCTGAAATGTAAACATATTTTTCTATTTTCTAGCTGTGTTAAGCTGAAATTTTTATGAATGCTTTAGAGGTATATATATATGCATATATATAGTGTATGAAATAAAGAATGTATATATAATATATGAAATAAAGACATATATAGTGTATGAAATAAAGAATCGCATGTAGATCTATTTACACAGCCTTATATTAGTTATCTGAGGTTTTTCATGCATGATGGAGAAAGAGAAAATTGCCCTACACACTCCACCTCTTTTTTCATTCCTCACAATAAGACAATGGGTGTCAGTCCTGAGTTATAT
Source organism: Canis lupus dingo (assembly GCF_003254725.2). NCBI lineage: Eukaryota > Metazoa > Chordata > Mammalia > Carnivora > Canidae > Canis > Canis lupus. The sequence continues at coordinate 39,470,867 of NC_064281.1, forward strand.
TCCTAGCTCCACTACTGGGTTTTTGTAAGCTAGGACTTTAATTGAAAACGGGAGAATGGATTAGATGACTTCTGAAGACCCTTCCAATTTTGAAATTTTATGGTCCCAAGTTTTTTTTACTCCAGCCATGGGATTTCTCTTCATCTTTTCAGAGGAGACACCAAGATGTACTGCCTGTCCTTACTGACAGTTCTTCACTGTGACCCAGAGACCCCAATAGCTCTGCCAAGCCCCAAAGCCTAGGAGATAGAGCTTAAGAATAGGGCACTCACCCACCCCACCCATTCTGGACCCCCTCTCCACTTGCAGATCAGCTGGTCGCTGGCCAGATTCTGAGAGGGATGAAGAGGTCTGCCAGGACCTAAGACAAGATTCTTTTTTTAATTTTTTTTTTATTGGAGTTCAATTTGCCAACATATAGCATAACACCCAGTGCTCATCCTGCCAAGTGCCCCCCTCAATGCCCGTCACCCCCACCCACCTCCCCTTCCACTACCCCTTGTTCATTTCCCAGAGTTAGGTGTCTCTCATGTTTCTAAGACAATATTATTATATTCTTTCCTGATCATTATTGATTTGCATTTCTTTCAAATGATTTTATGAATAGGGATAGGAGAAAATCTCATTCATGTCACACATACATTAGTGAGTGCTTTTTGTATGCTTAAATCACTGTGCCAAACACTGGGAATAAGAGAGACTTGGGCAAGCCCCTGACCTACATGAGCCTATGAGCAACTGTGCAATTGTGCTTTCATTCAAAAATAGTTCCTTATCAAACACCAATGGCCTCTGAAGTTTCACTTGTAATGTTTCAGTTTTTGTTTTACAAGTTTCTTGGACTTTGAGAGTGGTCTATTATAATTTTTTAAAGTACTTGGAAGAAGGGAGAAGCTTACTTTATGGCCCTGAAGGAATGAGATAAAGAAGCGGAAGAGCTGAGAAGGGACAAAGAAACATCAGAGAAAGACAGGTGTAATTAACAAGGGGCAGGGGCATGGATCCTAAGAGATCAATGCTTATGGAAAACAAAAATTTCAAATTAATTCATTAAACTAAGATCTGTATTCTGATTGTAGTCTGTTCTCAGTTGGTAGGCTAGCTGACTAACACTGAATCCCTGTCATGTCCCAAGCACTATTCTAGGTGCTGGAGATATATCAATGAACATGATTACACTGCAGAATGAAAGGAGCTTAAAATCTCTGGAGAAGGAAAAAGGTGGGAATGGAAAAGGAAGGTAATTTCAGAGCTTAATGATGACCAAGAAGGAAGGGAATAAAAGAAAATGGTAGTACAGGGTGTGACGGTGGGGGGGGAGGGCGGGTGGAAGTGGCTACTGTCATTGGGGTTGTCAGAGAAGAATTTTCTAGGATGCAGTATTTGAGCTAAGTTCTGAATGATGAGATACATGTAGCTTTGTAATTATTTAGGGAAAGAGTTCCAAGTTAAAAGAACAACAAATGCAAAGACTCTCATAGTCAGCTAAAAGGTCAGAAGAAAAGCTGGTGTGATCAGAACACAGTGGACAAGGGGAGACAATGGTAGATGAGGCTGGGGAGGTGGCAGGGGCCAGCTCATGTAGGACCAACTGCCATCCTAAAATAATAACAGTTATTATAAATAGTTATAACTATATATATTAACTATAATAATGGCTAGTATATAGTTAATATAGATAGTTATAACTAGATACAACTATTATATAATAATAATATATTATTATTATTATTCAGTAAGTATTTATTGCACCCTTGCACCATACTAACCATTTTCTGTGGATTAGCTTCTTATCACGTCTAGTTCATGAGGTTGGTGCTATTTCCAGTGGTCACATAGCCAATGCTTTGTGCTAGAGCTGGGCCATGAGCTTCCCAGAGTCTGACCTCCCAAACTGGTTCCAGTTTTCAAATGTTTTAGTCTATTTCTATACCAAGGAAATAGGTGGCCTCCAATACTTTGTTATACACAGATAAAGTGAAGCAGCCAAGTATCACCATCCAACTTAAAGTCGAGAAGGCACTATGAAAGGGACACTCTTTAAAAGTCTAAGTAAGAGGGGTTCCTGGGTGGCTTTTGGTCAAGGGGCTGCTTTCAGCTCAGTTCACGATCTCAGGGTCCAGGGTTCGAGCCCCATGTCGAGCCCCGAGGTGGGCTCCCTGCTTAGCAGGGAGTCTGCTTCTCCCTCTCCCTCTGCCCCTCACCCACTGCTTATGCTCTCTCTCTCTCTCTTTCTCTCTAATAAATAAATTAAATATTTTTAAAATAAATAAATAATAACTGTCTAAGTAAGAGTGGAGAACAGAGTCTGGGAATACAGTTGCTGTGTGGCTGCTTTGTCCACTTCCTATGGAAAAGAATGTCATTTCCCTTCCTTTATATACCCTCAACTCCCACCCTGCCCAATGCCACACAGTATGGTGCCGAACTCACTCCAACATCTTTTTTAGGACATATTTCCTGAGAGAGGCACTGGAGAAAGGTGAGAAATATGCTAGCAGGGCATCAAGAGCCCATGTTTCAAACTTATCCCTGCCTTGCTCACACCGGAGGGTTGTTGGAAATAATCATTTCACTCTTTGGGCTTCTGTTTCCTTGTATGTAAAACAAGATTGGCCCTACATGGGGAAACATAAGAGTAGGCAGAGATAACTCAGGAGTCCTCAGAAGGTGCCATAAACTTAATACTTTATTTTTTTAAGATTTTATTTTTTAAGCAACCTCTATACCCAATGTGGGGCTCGAACTCACAACCCAGAGATCAAGAGTTGCATGCTCCACCAACTGAGCCAGGCAGGCACCCCTAAACTTGATACCTTAAAAGAAATCATATTTACTTGCTAAACTGTCATCCCCTAGAGCCCATTGAAATTTGTAGTGTGGCTGGTTTGGTAGGCAGTGTAATGGCCCCCAAGATGTCCATATCCTGATCCTGGGAACCCATGAGTATGGTATCTTACATGGCAAAAGAGGCTCTGCAGATGCTATTAAATTAAATATCTTGATATGGGGAGATTATTTTGGATTTTCCAGGTGGGTCCAATGTAGTCACAAGCATCCTTATAAGACAGAGGCAGGAGTGTTAGTGCCCAAGTGATTTGATATCAATAGGACTCAACCCACCATTGCTGGCTCTGAAGATGGAGGAAGGGGCCATGAGCCTAGGAATTCAGGCACCCTCTAGAATCACCAGAAATGGCAAGGGAATGAATTTTGCCTTCAGAGTCTCCAAAAAGAACCATCCCTACTGACACCTCCACTTTAGTCCACTTAGACTGATTTTGGACTTTTGACTTCCAGAACTGTAAGATAATAAATTAGTATTTTTTAAAGAGTTATTATTTATTTATTTATTTATTTATTTATTTATTTATTTCACTTGAAAGAGAGAGACAGAGAGAGCACAGCAAGGAGGGGGCAGAGAGAATCTTAAGCAGACTCCACACTGAGCACGGAGCCCTAGGGGGGCTTGATCTCAAACCCCGAGATCATGAACTGAGCTGAAACCAAGAGTAGGTCACTCAACAGACTGCACCACCCAGATGCCCCAATAAATTAGTATTGTTTGGGGCCACTAAGTTTGTGGTAATTTGTGGCAATAGGAAATTCATATAGTTTGCTTGACCTTTGACAACACATCCTAGTGCTAACTCTTCATCATTAGGTCTCATAACAAAAATTCTAAGGAGAATTTCCAGTTTGTGCCTCATGACCTGGTTCCTTAAATTTGTGAGCAGTGTTCTGCATCAATTCATTCAGACATTGTAAGAGAATCTTTTTCTCCTACTCACTCCTCTTATTTTGATTTCTTCTACAATATCAGGTTGGTATTTGTCCCTTATTTCATAGGACACTGTTCTGCAAAGGAAAAAACATAACAAAATCGGGACACCTGGGTGGCTCAGCCGTTGAGTTTCTGCCTTCGGCTCAGGGCATGATCCTGGGGTTCTGGGATCAAGTCCCGCATCAGGCTCCCCGAAGGGAGCCTGCTTCTCCATCTGCCTATGTCTCTGCCTCTCTCTCTCTGTGGTCTCTCATGAACAAATAAATAAAATCTTTTTAAAAAAATAACAAAATCAAAAACCAAAGCCAACTGTATGCAAAGGTATTTGAGTTTTCTTTTAAAGAAATTGTACTGGCACCATATCTCTTTTGGGAGGGGTGTGGCACAAGATGGCCACTTTTCTCTTTACCCGATGAATGGAATTCTGTGAAAGCACAAAATATTATTTGGATTCCCGAGCTATGTGCCATGTGTACTGACAGATCGCACAGCACTCTTTCATTGACTAAATACCATGAGAGCTGTGAGAGCTCCAAAGATAACGTAGCCTCTGAGCCTTGAAAGCGATCTTAAAGATCACTTCATTCCACCAGTCATTAGAGCAGACATCTCAGAAATGGGCTATGGTGGGGATCATCCCTTGGCTAAATTAAATTGGATCCTGTCTGAGTCCCTGTAAATCTCACATGTCCCTAAAATAAACATAGGAAGGTCTTTTCTTGGTACTACTCCGAAGAAGTGAGCAATAGGCCTCTTGGTCTATTTCTGTAAGAGAGGCTGGGTTGCCCAACTTCTGAAGCTGGGCATGTGTTCCATTTCCCATTAGCTTGAGCTATGCCAACATTTATTGAAGCTCCGAAGCTACTGTTACCACAGAAGCCAACCAAGTAGATGAGATGTTCATATTCTTAGAAGAGATAATTAAATAATTTGAGAGTTATTATCTGTATCAAATGAAGATTCTGGGAGAAATACACGTGGCAGATTTCCTTCTAACCAAACACTGTGTAACAGACACTGTGGTTTAAGATTTTGTAAGTGCTTCTTCAGGTTTTTTTGAGTTCAGTAGAGCAACAAACATGGGGAATTTTTAAGATAGGAAACTTTGTTTTCAAGTAAGATAATGGACTAAATTGCCTTCCTAAGTTAAAAAAAAACAAAATCCTTTAAAAGGACGACCCTGGAAGATTGACATAATTTTCCCTTCTCTCATAACATAACCTCAAATTACAAAATCCCATTGAAACTTCTCTTTTCTTTGAAACAAATGAGAAGCAGGAAAGTGAAACTAAAACACTACTATAAATATGGAGCTTTTCTAGGAGTGCAAGAAAGCCTGTCTGTGTACAATTTCTAAGTATTACAAGTATTTCAGTAGATCTGGAAAGTTTGACCCTAAGAAAATCTACATTGACCCTTAATCAAAGTGCTCTCTGTATTTGCTTTGCTCTTCTGGGTTCTCTACAATCAGAATGCAGCAAACATGAGTTTTTTTTAAGGAATTCCTGCCTTGTAAACCAATGACAATAATGATATTTCAAAGTAATACTTTTTGTATCAAGTTGCTTAATAAAGCTACTCTATCTTTTCAAATTTTTATGTATTTTTTGAGATACCCTAATTTCAAGAGTTTGTGGTGTATTGAGAAAACAATGGATACCCACGTGCTAAATAACAACGTCTGCCCAATCCAGAGTATCCTGTGAGATCCAGGAAACTTTTTTTTTAAGTTTTTTTTTTAATTGGTCAAGATAGATTAAACGTGAAATTGAAAGGTCACTAAAAGTTTCCAAGACACTGAGATTTTTGTGTAAGTGTAATTCCCTTCTGGAAGACATGTGGGTGGGAGAAAGAGAAGAGTTTGATTCTTTGCATGAATATTCTTAGGGAATGGTGGAAGGTAAATGACAAGGCCCTTCAAGATCTGAAATAACAGCATAAGGGCCAGAGGCATGCTTATATATAGCCTACATGGTGTGTTATGCGTTTAAAATTACTTGCCACTACTCATAAAACAGTTATAATCTGGATTATAACTCCTCTTGTACTCCTCTACAAGCTCCTCTTGTAGATCTGGTCCCGAAGGACCACATTTCCTCATGGTAGTTAGTGGGAACTGCTTCTGGCTTCCCACTTCGGGTGGCCTCAAGCAGGGCATGCGCTCACCATCTTACCAGTCTCCCTGGGCTAGCTTCACTGATTTGTACTACCTGCCTGACCCATGGGCTTGTGGGGTTGTGAAACCAGCTTGGTGTGTGGAGAAGTCTGACTACTGCTTCTCTGGAAATTGGAGAACACTCATGTCCACTGATGGTTCTGCTTACTAGGATCCCTCTGCCTTCCACGTCCTGGGTGAGATGTGTCTTGTCCTGAAAACCTCTTAGGAAAATTGAAGGAGGCTCTTAGTGAGACTGGAGGAGTTGAGAGACCTCCTCAGTACATAGGGGATGCTCAATAAAACTATGAGTAGATCCTAGTCTCCAGAAGTCTTTTATTGCTCCTCATTTTCAAGCCAAGACTGGCCATTAGACAAATTATGAAGCAGGTGAAGTAAATCTCTAATATCCTCAATCTCTTTTTCTCCCCTGAGAGGAACTCAGCCCTAACCAATCAGATGCCCTGTGCACTAACATGACCTGTGCTCAGCCCCTCCCATGGCTTCTCAGGTCTTTAGAGTAAAACCCAAAGTCCATAGCATGACCAGCAAGGCCCTACATGATCTGGCCCCTGTCTACCTTTTTATCTGTATCTGCTACCACTCTCCCTCTCCATCACTGTGCTCTAGCCACACTGACACTATTTCTCAATCAGTCCAAACAGGCTCCCGTCTGAGGGCCTTCAGCCCTGTCATTCCCCAAGCCTGGAAAGCTCCTCACATAGGCAGGGGATATGGTGGGTTTCCTCCCTCTATTTAGGCCTCTACTCATATTTCACTTTCCCAGAGTGGTATTTCCTGATGACCAGCATAAACAGCTCACTCTCCCATCACAGTGCATCTCTCTCTAGCCCCTCATCCTGCTTCATTTTCATATTTCTTATCACTAATTTAACACTCTAAAGGAAATCCTCACTTTGCATAATAGTGGGGGACCACAAAAGTAGCTGCATAAGCTGAAACCATGCAAAGCATTCTTGGTAATAAATGGTGAAAATTATGATTGCTCCGTAAGTGACCATTAAAATTTTTTTGTCCGAACATGGAAAACTTGAGACACCTGGGTAGCTCAGTGATTGAGCGTCTGCCTTCGGCTCAGGGCATGATCCTGGCATCCCGGGATCAAGTCCCATGTTGGGCTCCCTGCAGGGAGCCTGCTTCTCTCTCTGCCTGTGTCTCTGCCTCACTCTGTGTGTCTCTCAGGAATAAATAAATAAAATATTTTTTTAAAAAAGAACATTGAAAACTCTCCTATTGTTGGTTATAAACATACAGGAACTTTTTTTAAAAAAACTTGTAAGATAAACATTTATTCATTACACTGTAATTTAAGACATTAAGAATATTGAGAATTAAAATGTTTTATTCTTGGAGTGCCTGGCTAGCTCAGTCAGTTGAGCATCTGACTCTTGGTTTCAACTCAGGCTGTGATCTCCGGGTTGTGATATCAAGCCCCACATTGGGCTCTGCGTTCAGTGCAGAGTCTGCTTGAGATTCTCTCCCTCTACCTCTACCCCTCCCCCTGATCTCACTCTCTGTGACTCTTTTAAAATACATTTTAAAAATGATATATGGTTGGGACACCTGGGTAGCTCAAGCTATTGAGCGTCTGCCTTTGGCTCAGGTCGTGATCCTGGAGTTCCAGGATAGAGTCCGGCATCAGGCTCCTGCATGGAGCCTGCTTCTCCTCCCTCTGCCTATGTCTCTGCTTCTCTCTGTGTCTCTCATGAATAAATAAATAATATCTGTTTTTAAAATGATATATTGCTTTGTAGAAAACCTATCAGTCGAATGGATATTTCTCATAAGAAGATATACAGATTGTCAAAAGTCACGTGAAAAGATGCCTAACATCACTAACTATTGTGGAAATACAAATCAAACTATAATGAGATACCACCTCAATCCATTGGGATGGCTGTTGTCAAAGGAAAAAAAAGAAAACAAATAGAAAATAACAAGTGTTGGAGAGGATGTGGAGAAATTGGAACTTTCATGCATTGCCGGTGAGATGTAAAATGGTACAGTCTCTGTGGAGGACAGTATAGTAGTTCCTCCAAAAATTAAACATAGAATTATCCTATAATCCAACAATTCCACCTCCACTTCTATGCATATACCAAAGAGAATTAAAAGCAGAGACTTGAACAGGTATTTGCATACCAATATTCATAACACCATTATTCCTACTAGCCAAAAGGCGGAAACAACCCAAATGGGATAAACAAAATGCAGTGTATACACACAATGGAATATTATTCAGCCTTAAAACAGAAGTTCTGATGCATACTTACCACACATGAATCTTAAAGACATTATGCTATGTGAAATAAGTCAGATGCAAGAGGACAAATACTGTATAATCCCATTTACATGAATTACCTAGAATAGTCAAATTCATAGAGAGAAAAGGAAGAATAGAGGCTACCAGGGGCAGGATGGGGAGGAAGAAATGGGGAGTTAGTGTTTAATGGGTACATAGTTTCAGTTTGGGATGATGAAAAAGTTCCTGTGATAGAGAGTGGTGATGGTACACAACAATGTGAATATACTTAATGCCATGTAACTGTACACTTAAAATGATTAAAATGATAAACCTCATGGTATTTAGGTTTTACCACAATTTAAAAACTTATAAAAAGTAGTTTGAGCTGTGCTTGCCTTCTTCCCATGGTAAAACTTAGGACATAGAGGCAACCTTATTAATATTCCTTGGTGAACAGTCATACTCCTTTCTAAGTTTGGACCAGCTTCTGACATTTTACCCTTTGCATTTTCAATATCATGAAAAAATCACTAAAAGTTCCTTTAATGTGAACTTTTTTGCTGGTGTGCCTTCCTCTGGCTCTGAGCCGGGCATGGAGCCTGCTTGAGATTCACTCTCTCTCCCTCTCCCCTCTGCTCCTCCCTGTCCCCTACTCTCTGTCTCTCTCTGTCTCTCTGTCTCTCTCTGTCTCTCTCTCTCAAATAAATAAATAAATAAATAAATAAATATTTTTTTAAAAAGAAGAAGAAGAAAAGAGAGAATGGAAGAAAGGGAGATGGGTAGGGCAGAGGGAGGTAAAATCATTGAGCTGGATCAACTGCCAGGTGCATATATTTGGTGCTTGGTGAAGCAAAACAACTTTCCCAAAGACACCCAGCCCTCCAAGATTTTGCTTCAGGATCTTCCACATATCCACTAACCCACACTGGTCTCCTGTTTTTCATCACAAGTTACAATCACTTGATTCATTTATGCTCATAAATTGGCCTTTGCAAATGGCTATCTGGCTCTCTCCCCCCAGCTGTAGCATCAATAACCTGTCTAAAAGACCATCTAATATGGTTTAAAAGTTGAAATAACTCCACAATCCACTGAATGGATTAATGAAGTTTTGTTTGGTGATAAAAAGCAAATTCTGGGCAGCCCGGGTGGCTCGGTGGTTCAGCCTTTGGCCCAGGGCCTGATCCTGGAGACCCGGGATTGAGTTCTACATCAGGCTTCCTGCTGGAGCCTGCTTCTCCCTCTGCCTGTGTCTCTGCCTCTCTCTCTCTCTCTCTCTCTCTCTCTCTGTCTCTCATGAATAAATAATAATAAATAAAATATTTTTTTAAACAAAAGCAAATTCTCACATTTTCATTCAAGAGAATCAGGGTGACCTAGAGCATTATCCAACTGTATTAGTGCTTTAAAAAATCTTTTATTTGTTTTAGAGTGAGTGAGAGTGAGCAGGGGGAGGGGCAGAGAGTGAAAGAATCTTCAAGCAGACTCCCTACTGAGCATAGAGCCTATCATGGGGCTCACTCCCAGGACTTCCAGATCATGACCTCAGCCAAAATCCAAAGTCGAATGCTTAACTGACTGAGCCACCCAGGGACCTCAGCAGTAGTGCTTTAAAAGTTAAATTTAAAAAAAGTTAAATTACTTTGCCTGTAGTATCTTTCTACCACTGTTAAATAAGAAGCCAGCACAACTACTTGTTTTACTGTCCTTGTGGGACCTGAACAACAGTCACCTTTGACTCTGAAAACAAAAGATGTGATTGGTCACTGACCATAACATGCACTTGTCATTTGTGGATCATACCAATTGGTGGATGAGAGAGCTAGAGTGAAATTTTTACTTTATGAAATTACTCATAATTAATATATGGTGGTGACTGAAATCTGAACTGTGTTGTTGGGGGACTGTTGTTAACCAAACGGTGGTGACTAAAATTCATGTATCTTAGAACAATGCAAAGTCAGGACTGTCTGTATATGTATGCATTTATTTACTTGCTAGGTTTCCCCCACTAGAATGTAACTTACACAGAATGGAGACTTCGCCTATTTTGTTCACGGTTATAGTCCCAATGCCTAGAACAAAGCCATAGTAGGGGCTCAACAAATGCTTGCAGAAAAGAAGGAAAGGAGGGGTGCCTGGGTGGCTCAGTCAGTTAAGCATTTGACTCTTGATTTTGGCTCAGGTCAGGATCTCAGGGTCATGAGACAAAACCCCATGTCAGCTCTGAGCCAGGCATGGAGCCTGCTTGGGATTCTCTCTCTCCTCCCTCTGCTCCTCCCTGTCCCCTACTCTCTGTCTCTCTATCTCTCCATCTCTCTCTCTCTCTCTCCCTCTCTCTCTCAAATAAATAAATAGATCTTTTTTTTATAAATATTTTTTTAATTTTTTTATTTATTTATGATAGTTACAGAGAGAGAGAGAGGGAGGCAGAGACACAGGCAGAGGGAGAAGCAGGCTCCATGCACCGGAAGCCCGATGTGGGATTCGATCCCGGGTCTCCGGGATCACGCCCTGGGCCAAAGGCAGGCGCCAAACCGCTGCGCCACCCAGGGATCCCAAATAAATAGATCTTTTTAAAAAAGAAGAAGAAGAAAAGAGAATGGAAGAAAGGGAGATGGGAAGGGCAGAGGGAGGTAAAATCACTGAGTAGGATCAACAGCCACGTGCATATATTTGGTGCTTGGAGAATCAAAACAACTTTCCCAAAGGCACCCAGCTCTCCAAGATTCTGCTTTAGGATCTTCCATGTATCCACTGGTCTTCCTGTTCTCGCCCTCCCTGTCTCTCCAAGCCTTCTTTTAGGCCATACATTCACACGAAGATGTGACTAACAACATCATAGGGGCCTTAATCACTTGACCTTTGAGGAAGGATTAGAGCCTTACCTCAGAAGGCCACAGCCCTGTGGGAGAAGGTGACATTAGGGTCTTCCCAGACTCCCTCATATCAGACCACAGAGGCTACTAGTTCTTAGTTTATGTCAAACTATTTGCATTTTCTTTCTTAAATGTCCTGGTGTGATGCTACATTCAGAGTGTACAGGATGCTGGGGTTTTTCTCTGAGTATCCCACTCCCCTGAAGTTAGGTTTCTAATTTACTCATGGGGTTCCAGTGTCACAGAGCAGATGGGGCAGCCTGGCCGACTCAGAGAGTGAGAGGCCGACTTCAGATGAAAAACTTCTGTTTCTGTGACTAAGGACTTAGTCAGCTACCTGGTTTAGGATGTACTATTTGTCAGAAAGTAGATCTGGAGGAAATATCACTCATTCTGGCCAGGGCAATGGTTTTTGGTGCATTTTTTACTCATGAAATGAAAAAAGAGCAGGGTGCCAGTTTAACCTTGTGGTTGAGGTTATGAATGGGAAAGGAAGTTTAAATTACCCAGGGAGGCCAGCCCCTTAGTCAGAGTTTCAGAGCATTCCAGACTCTTCTGTCAATTAAAGCATATTGTACTTCAATAAAATACCAGAAGGCAAACAGTGCTCTGTTTGGAGATTCTTCCTTTCTCCTTACTGCTTCGTGCTCTCTCCCGCTCTCTCACTCTTGCTCTCCCTCTTCTCTCTCTCTCTCTCTCTCTCTCTCTCTCCTTCTCCTTCTCCTTTCCTTCCCCCTCTCTCCCTTCCTTTCTTCTGTTGATAAAGCAGCTGTTCTTTAAAAGAATCAAATTAATCAATTGGAAATAAACTTAGCTGATCTTATATAAATTTCCAAATCCAAACTCTACATCAACAATTAAGTATGCTTTCTTTAATTTTCAGATCCTTTGTTTTTTTTTTCCTTTCCATCTCCTGTACCTTGGGTCACCATACCTTGGACCTCCCACTAATTGTCTGAACCTGAGAAAAACCAAGCTTGACTCCTCAAGGGAGAATTGCAAGGAGTCAGTGGTACCTGAGCCTCTTCTGGTTAGATGTTCTTGCAGAAAGTTTGGTGAAAAGAATTAGTTGGCTAGAATTAGTCTTGGGTTTGGTATGTTTCCAAAATCTGTGCTTTTCCTGGTTGTCATTAGCATAAATATTTGAGAGTCAACAACTGAAAGAATTTGAAAAACGTATTGACTGAAGATTTTTGTCACAGACACTTCATTTCAGCTGGCATCTTTCACTCTTTAAAAGGTCTCTCATTTTAAATAGCACTTTCTTCTTTTCTCCTATTGAATTTCAATTATGTGCAAGTCCTGTAGGGAGACACAAAGATGGATATGACACATTTCCTACCCTTACAGCTGAAAAACAAGCAAAGAGATAAGATGCAGGCTCGCCAAAAGCTAAATAAGAACACAGGGCTAAAATAATAGTATAAGAAAATATTGAACGAGAAAGGGACCAGGGAGGTCCTCTTTAATTTTCAGGTTCCACTGCCGAAAGAATATGCAAAGGAGGCCCAAGGACTGAGGAACGCCTTGGGGGTTGCGCCTTGGGGGTTGTGGTCAAGAGAGGATGTAAGGATGGAGAGAATTCAGATCAGAGCTGCATCTGGAAGGAGTTGGAAGGCAAAGTTGCAAGGTATTTTAGATGAAGAATATGTGGGCAAACAGGGCTGCCACGTGAGATTGTGCAATACACAACTCGGGGAGCTGCCATTCACATCATATTCTCTGTGCAGAACACAATCTGTATGGCCAGGGTGGCAACCCTAGGGCAAAAATCTAAGACATATCCAGTACAAAACCTCTCGTGGAGATAAGGAGTAGACTTGCTATCACGATGCAAGTCTTCAGAGGGCAGGGACTGGGTCTTATTTTTTTGGATCCTCAGAGCTTTGTACAATGTCTGGCGCATATTAGGTATTTGATACATGTTTCCCAAATGAATGAACTATACTTCAACCTTGTCCAAATCCCACCAGCTGGATGGTACAAATCAGGTTGAGATCACAGAATGGTGATCACCTATATTTTTTTTATAACTCTGAAAAATGTTAGGCCTCAGCCCCAGAACTGTCTCCCTTCCAAGTCATTGTAGCCACTTCTAGGACCTTATGGGATGTTTTACATGTGCTACTGTACTGTCCTCTCTTCTTCCATTCTGTTCTTTATCTAGTGTTTTGAAAGAGAAAGCACCCCAGGCATTCTCACTCTGCAGAGCCACTACCCCCTCTGTGAGTATGGTGTATCTGCTCAGGTTTTCATTTCCAGCGCACCCAAAGCCACTATGGTGGAGACTATGATGATGCCATCATGGCCCTTCTGACTCCTGGGATTGAAGATTTATTAATTCTATGGAGAAATGGGGAGAATGGCCTTTGCCCTCCAGGGTCATACATAGACATGAAGTTATATCACATGCCTCATGTTTGACACAGCATCCTTAAAACAACGCCTTCAGCTTCTATGTGTCCTAACACTGGGCAGAAGATGGACACCATGCAGCTCTTTCTACCCACCATCCCCATCTTTCCACTCTTAGGAAAGAATGCACACTGGAACGTGGAGGGGCAGTATGTGAGAACATGAAATATTATAGTTTGGCTGGAGCAAAAGGCATGTCCAGGTGAACAAGGGCAAAAGTTGGCCCCAACAGAAACTGACTTCAACAGTGATAATGAATGAGTGTGAATCCCTAAACACTAGTGGAAAACCACTTAAAAGTTATTTGAGGAGGAGTCATAGTTTTATCCTTAAGTATGGAGAAAAACATTATTATGACTAAAGATACAATGAAGTGTAGGCAGAAGAGGACAGTGGAGTTACACAGACCTAGGTTTGAGTGTCAGTGACCTTGGTTAAGTTCCTTAACCTCAGGGACTCTTAGTTTCTTTATCTGTTAAGTAGGCACAACCACTTCTTAGGATGATTAAATGCTTAGCACAAAACCTGGCACATAGTAAATACCTAAGAAAATGGCCACAAAAGGTAGTGTATTAAAAGGTATTCTCAGGGCACCTGGGTGGCTCAGTGGTTGAGTGTCTGCCTTTGGCTCAGGTCCTGAGATCGAGGTCCCAGGGTCCTGGGATTGAGTCCCAGGGACCTGGGATTGATTCTGCAGGGAGCCTGATTCTCTCTCTGCCTGTGTCTCTCCCTCTGTGTCTCTCATGAATAAATAAAATCTTTAAAAAATAAAAATAATTCTCACTTCTAGGGCAATCACTCCTCAGGGATCCCCAAAATAACAAAATAATAAGTAAGCCAAACCATAGAGGAGACCAGTGGCCCTGATACTAAGTAGGAAACAAGTTTAGTTAATTAATTCACATCCTGGTGGTAGCACCTGTTTTTCCTCCATAAACCCCAACAGAAGGGGAGACGAGAAGTAACTGGTGGTAGAAGATTCAGGATCAGTAGCAGTTTGGGACAAGGGTGATGATCTCTTGGGTCTAAACTCCTTGTCCCTAACCTTTCGCATCATATCCTTAAGGTGACTTGTTATTACCCAGAGTTTATTTTGGGTAAAGGATTTTTTATTCTTCAGATAAATGACTCAGGGCTTTTACTCCATTGGACATTTTGCGCATTTCAACCAAAGAGTTCACTGTGGAAGGTGTGCACTGGACATCTATAGGTGTAGCTTACAGCTGCCCATCCATCATGTTTTTAAGCACTCTTTTCCCTGAATCCAGAAAGCCATGGATTCCAGAACAAGTTTCACTTACCAAAGATTTTTAAGCTCTTTGAAGATCAACTTCTACTGTATCAAATCTCTTCCAATTATTCTGGAATGGGTGACAACACTATCTCTTTTCAGGATTGTGTTTGCAAGCCTAGAGTTTCCTGAAGGGACTTTACTATTGCATATTTTATATCTGCTGACATTACTTCCAGTAATATAAAGAAGAAAACTCATTTTACAATGTGTTTTTGCAAATCTTGACCATTTTGTAATTCATGGTGTATTTAAGAATCTGCCTACCAGGTAGCACTAGAACAAGAAGTTTCTTGATGTTGTCTACTTCCCTGAAAGACACAAAAACCACCAAATCTTGTCTCAGCTTGAAAACTGAGTGATCATGCTATGGGATATCTGCCTCTGGAATAGAGTAATAAGACCACACCACGTCTAGGGGACTGGATTGAAATTTAGGAATTCTGGTTCCTAAGAACTGGAGAACCTGAATGAGAATGAAGAATGTGGTTCTTCATTCCCTCCACCTATATCTTGTAGCTTTGGAGAAGGGAGTTTCCAGAAGCCTTCTCACAATACATGACACTGACTGCTCATCTTGGACCATGGGAGCTAAGGAAACAAAGAATCGGTAAAAGCTTCAGACTAACTGGCACTAACAAAGTTGCCCACCAATAATGCTCAAACATGTAGTCCTCATGAATACATATACTAGAGCCAATATTTCTGACATTTCAGGAGCCTGGGAAATGCCAGTGGCTTTCGACTGTCTGAGGCAGAGCTTCCTCTGAGGAAGTGCTCCTGAAGCGACAAGTGTTTTCTTTTCCACTGCTTGAAGGTCAAACCAAATCACTTCTTCCTCAAATAGATCTCACTTTCACAGCCTCATAAAATGGCCGAGTTAGAATGTGTCTTGGTTGATGAAGTCAGTTGAGGGTGTGAAGCTGACTCAGGCTTACCCAAGTTCCCCTGTTTATTCAGTACCAGAAATATTTAAATCAGAGCTGACCTTAAAATAGCAACTCTTTGAAAAAGAGTTCAGTACTGACTCCTGAGAACCTCCTGTAGCCTCCCTTCTTACTTTTCTATTCCAGTGATCACTACTTAGAAAGCCTATGATGATAAGTCCCTTGTGTCTGATATTTTCATTTTCACTGATGAGCCTCATTATGCCACATAAAATTCTAAAATTCAAGAGGGCTAATGAGAATACTTTAAGTCCTTTTGCTCACTGAGACAATATTATGGCAGACTTTTTAGCTCAGTTGGAAGATTTTATTTTTTAAAAATTATTTTATTGAGGCTCACCTGGTTGGCTCAGTCAATAGAGCATGGGACTCTTTTTTTCATTTGTTTTTATTGAAGTTTGATTTGCCAACATATAACACCCAGTGCTCATCCCATCAAGTGCCCTCCTCGTTGCCCATCACCCAGTTACCCCAACCCCCCACCCACCTCCTCTTCTGCAACCCTTTATTCCTTTCCCAGAGTTAGGAGTCTCTCATGGTTTGTCTCCCTCTCTCATAAATTTTTCCCACTCAGTTCCCCTCCTTTCCTTTATAATCCCTTTTACTATTTCTTATGTTCCCCATATGAGTGAAACCATATGATGATTGTCCTTCTCCGATTGACTTACTTCACTCAGCATGATACCCTCCAGTTCCATCCACGTCGAAGCAAATGGTGAGATTTCGTCCTTTCTGATGGCTAATATTCCATTATATATAGAGATCACATCTTTTTTATCCATTCATCAGTCGAAGGACATCATGGCTCCTTCTTCAGTTTGGCTATTGTGGACATTGCTGCTATGAACATTGGGGTGCAAGTGTCCCAGAGTTTTCCTACATCTGTATCTTTGGGGTAAATACCCAGTAGTTAAATTGCTGGGTCATAGGGTAGCTCTATTTTTAACTTTTTGAGGAATCTCCACACTGTTTTCCAGAGTGGCTGCACCAGTTTGCATTCCCACCAACAGTGCAAGAGGGTTCCCCTTTCTCCACATCTTCTCCAACATTTGTTGTTTCCTGTCTTGTTAATTTTCGCCACTCTCACTGGTGTGTCATGGTATCTCATTGTGGTTTTTATTTGTATTTCAGAGCATGGGACTCTTGATCTCACCATCATGAGTTCAAGCCCCATGTTGGGTGTAGAGCTTACTTTAAAAAAAGGAAAGAAAAAATATTTTCTTGAGGTATAATTGATATACAATGTCCTATTAGTTCTAGCTATACATCATGGTGATTTCATATTTTTATGCATTACAAAATTTCTTCCATGATAAGTCTAGTTACCATCTGTCATCATACAAAGTTATTACAATATTGTTGATATATTCCTTATGCTGTGTATCCCCATGTCTTATTTACTTTGTAAGTGGAAGTTTGTACCTCAATGCCTTTTACCTATTTTGCCCATCCCCTAACCCCTTCCTCCTCTGGTAACTAACAGTTTATTTCCTGTATCTATGAGTCTGTTTCTGTTTTGTTTGTTCATTGGTTGTATTTTTTAGATTCCACATGTAAGTTAAATCATATGGTGTTTGTCTCTCTCTGATTTATTCCACTTAGCATAATATTCTCTAGGTCCATCCATGTTGTAGCAAATAGCAAGATTTCATTATATATATACACACATATATATCACATTTTCTTTATCCATTCATCTATTGATGGACACTTAGGTTGTTTCCATGTCTTGGCTATTGTAAATAATGATGCAATGAACATAGTGGGGAATATATCTCTTTGAATTGGCGTTTTTATTTTCTTGAGTTAAATACCCAGAGGTGGAACTGCTAGATCATATGGTAGTTCTACTTTTAATTTTTTGAGGAACCTGTATGCTGTTTTCCATTGTGGTTGCACAAATTTATATTCTTACCATCAGCGTACAAGGATTCCCTTTCCTCCACACCCTCACCAACACCTGGGGTGAGGGGTTTGTGGGGGCTTTTTTGTCTTTTTTTATATTAGCCAATCTGACAGATTTTTAAGTGGTATTTGACTGCGGTTTGATTTGCATTTCCCCGATGATTAGTGATGTTGAGCATCTTTTCATGTACCTGTTGGCCATCTGTGTCTTCTTTGGAAAAATGTATATTCAAGTCCTCTGCCCATTTTTTAATCAGATTGTTTATTTTTTTATATTAAGTTTGTGTAAGCCCTTTATAAATTTTGGATATTAACCCCTTATCAGATGTGTGATTTACAAGTATCTTCTCCCATTCAGTAGGTTGCCTTTTTGTTTTGTTGATGGTTTCCTTCACTGTGCAAAAGATTTTGAGCTTGGCGTTAATCCCATTTATTTATTTATTTTAGCTTCTGTTGTCCTTGCCTGAGGAGACTGGACCAAAAAAACATTGCTTATATCAAAGGGCTTATTGCCCATGTTTTTTTTTCTAGGAGTATTATGGTTTCATGTCTTAGATTCAAGTCTTTAGCCCATTTTGAATTAAGTGTTGTATATGGTTTAAGATAGAGGTCCAGTTTCATTCTTTTGCATGTAGCTTTCCAGTTTTCTTGACCATTCGTTGAAGAGGTTCTTTTCCCCATTGCCTTCTTTTAGGTTAATTGGCCATAAATATGTAGGTTTATTTCTAGGCTCTCTATTCTATTCCATTGATCTGTGCATCTGTTTTTATGCCAGTTCCATACTGCTTTGATTACTATGACTTTGTAGTACAGTTTTAAGCCAGCTCTGTTCTTCTTTCTCAGGATTGGTTTGGCTATTTAGGGTCTTTGTGGATCCACACAGATTTTAGATGCTTTGTTCGAGTTCTGTGAAGAATTCTGTTGGTATTTTGATGGGGATTGCAATGAATCTGTAGATTGTTTTAGTATGAACATTTTAACAATATTAATTCTTCCAACCCATTATTTGCACAGTATATGTTTTCATTTATTTGTGTTGTCTTCAATTTCTTTCATCAATGTCTTACCATTTTCAGAGTACAAATCTTTCATCCATTTGATTAAATTTATTCCTAGGTATTTTATTTTTTTCAATGTAATTGTAAATGGGATTGTTTTCTTAATTTCTCTTTCTGATAGCTTGTTTTTAGTGTATAGGAATGCAATTGTTTTCTGTATGTTGACTTTGTATCATGTGACTATACTGAATACTCCTGCACTGAAATACTTAGAAATTGGCCTGCATGAATATTTTTGATTGATAGATATTTGAAGTACAAAACTCTTCATTAAAGTTTTTCAGACAACAATAATGTCATATTATTTTCTTGTCACTTTATGTACTATGAGCAAACCAATTTTGATCATTCTAGCTATAACATTATGCCATTGAGTCTTGAGCCTCTCTTAAGGTCCAAAATTGGCTGCTATAATTTTCTACTTGAATGATTCATAGAAACCCCACACTCAATGAGACTAAAAGATAATTCAAACCTATTCTGCCTTCTGTCTCCATCTTAGTTAATGACACAATAACTGTCAATTCTCTTAAATTGGAAAGGCATTTGTCCTCACGTCTCCCTCTTATTCATGCTTAGTGTGCAATTGGTCACTGTACACTGCAGATTCTCTTACAGGAATGTCTCTCAGATTAGTCTACATCCTCCCTGTCTGTGTTCAGAGACTCATATCCTTTCTTGGACAGCTTCCTGCAGAGCCCTTTTGCTACCTTACTCTCCTAGAGTCCAGGACCCACATCTCATTGTGTCACTTCCTTGCTCTGAAACTTCAGGCTGTTGGAAGATTAAAATTCAGGCTCTTTGGCTTAGTACTCACAGTTCTTCTTAGCCTGGCCCCAACCACTGCAGCATAATTTCCTGCCAAGTCACACACACACCCCGCCATCCCCTAGACTTTAGCCACGATCAGCTTTTTACCACCCTAAAAATAGGACTAACCCATTTTCCACCCTTACCTTGGCTTGGCTGCTGATTCCCTCTCTCTCAAATGCTACCTCCCTCCCATCTTGGCCTAGCCAAATGCTACTCATTCTTCAGTACCCATTTCAAATGTATCCTCCCAGGAGAGGCCTTCCTTGATCTGTTCCCCAGCCCCACCCAAAGTTAATGACCCCACTCTCCACATTGCCCCAGCATTTTATTCACTTAACAATAATTGAACTCTCACCCACTATATGTGAGTGCCTTTCAAGAGGTTCCCTGTCTTGTAATCCATTTTATCCTTGGTACTCAGTAGCATCTGATAAATGGATTAGTGGATATATGGATGAGTTGACTTAAGAAAGTTTGAATGTCGGCGTGTGGGCAGACATTGGAGAGAAGGTACAGTAAGAAAATGGAGAAAAGGGAAAGGAAATTAAAAATCATGCCTCCTCATTCATACACTTCTAATCTTTTATTCAACTCATCCTTTTTCCTCCAAACACAGTTATAAGGAATATCAATCTTCTTAATAGTCCCATGTCCTCAAATATAATTTAAGAAGTTGGGAGATTAAATTTACTTTCCAACCCTGCTTACTAAATCCATGAAAAACATTTTTCTACAGTTTATTAGTAGAAATTTTATTGACCTGGAAAAATTTTGCAGCAAACAAAGGTACTATGAGCAACTTCTTCTTCTAGTCAAGATGGAATAACAGGTAGAAGATTTATCCTCCTATCTTAAACAACTAAGGAATTGGACACAATTTTTAAAACAATGGCTATAGAGGCATTGGATAGCAGACAAATAAAGATAATAATCCCTAAAGGACAAGAAACAAGAAGGTGAGTCCTATGACTGCCCCTGCTTACCGCCTGGAGAAGGTGTCCAGGTCACAGTGCAAGAAGGAGGAGTTCAGGGAGGGGGAAAGAAGACTCTTTGCATTGAAGTAAAGGAGTTGAGAATCTGGGGACATCAAGGCAACTGGAGTTTACAATGTATAGAAAAGAAAGCTGTATAGAGAAAAAATTCATCAGGGCTCCAGAGTGTCCCCTATGAGTATTCAGCACATGCATTTGAGGAAACTACATGAAACTCAGCTGAGGAAAAAATTGCCCAAAAGAGTTAGAAAAAAAAACAGTGTCCAGTGGTCACACAGAGCCAGGAATAGTGAATAGTGCCTGTTCCTAACAGTCTGGAAATGGATGTGGGGAGGCAGGGCTCTAAGAAATGGAAGGGACAGATTATAAAAGGTCATGAGGAAACTTTTGGAGGTGATGGATATGTGCGTTATCTTGATTGTGAAGATGGTTTCACATGTATATACACTGGGGAAACATATCAGATTGTATACTTTAAATATGTGCAGCATATTTAATGTGAATTATACCTCAATAAAGATATTAAAAATATAGCAATTATATGATAGATGTATGGAGTTTCTAAAGATAATTCTTTTCTGTTCTTCTTTGAATCAATGATATATGATAAAAAGTTCACATAAATGGCCATGCAGTCCTTGATTTTAAAGGTTTTTAACTTAATTAAATCACTACATTAAAAAAAAAAAACCTAAACAACCAACTGCTAAAAAAAAAGAAAAAAGAAAACTACATGCAAGGTAGAACATAAGCAGTGAGACAAAAATAAGCTGGGAGGAGGATAGAAAGTGAGCTGCTTCTGTTCCAGAGGGAACCTTGGGATAGAGGGAGTGACCCCTCCATGAGTATCTCTCAGCTCACAGGAGTGGGCAAGGCCCCAAATCTGACTCAAGCTGGGTAATCTCTGAATGGATTAGCCCATTTCATAGGGGCTTCATATAAATGGATAGCCCCACTTTATTGACAAGCAGATTGAGAAGCCTAATTCCCCAACTCACAAGTAGGGTTGAAAAAAAGGAGAATTTCAAACCAAATGAATATTCATTTTTTTCTTACTTTTTTATTTAAATTCAAATTAGTTAACATACAATTTAATATTAGTTTCAGGTATAAAATTTAGTAATTTATCACTTACATATGGCACCCAGGGGTCATCACTACAAGTGCCCTCCTTAACTCATCACCTTTTTTTTTATAAATTTATTTTTTATTGGTGTTCAATTTGCCAACATATAGAATAACACCCAGTGCTCATCCCATCAAGTGCCTCCCTCAGTGCCCATCACCCAGTCACCCC
This sequence comes from Canis lupus dingo, assembly GCF_003254725.2. Taxonomy (NCBI): domain Eukaryota; kingdom Metazoa; phylum Chordata; class Mammalia; order Carnivora; family Canidae; genus Canis; species Canis lupus. The sequence continues at coordinate 39,492,669 of NC_064281.1, forward strand.
CACCCCCTGCCTACCTCCCCTTCCACCACCCCTATTTCCCAGAGTTAGTAGTCTCTCATGTTCTGTCTCCCTTTCTGAATATTCATTTTTTAAGAAAGATTTTATGTATTTATTCATGAGAGACACAGACACATAGGCAGAGGGAGAAGTAGGCTCCCCGTGGGGAGCCCCATGTGGGACTCGATCCCAGGACTCCGGGATGACCTGAGCCAAAGGCAAATGCTCAACCACTGAGCACCAAGGCATCCATGAATATTCAACTTAATTTGCTAGGTGAAGTACTTTAACCCATTTGAAACCGCTGTGTCTTGGAATAGCAGGTGCTTGCCAGAGTGGAGAGAGTATTTACGAACACATTGAAAGGACAAGACCGCAGCAGAATTAGCAGTGAGTATATTCACACACATCTTTAGGCTGACAGTGTCATGAAGCAGCCCTGGAATCAAGAAGGGCATAATAGGAATTATACCATTTTCCTAATGGCTTCACCATAATCTACAGTCACTTCAGGCTGGGTAGGGGGACAGGGGTATGTGTGTAGTTAGGCAATGCTATGCAAGTTATTTTTTCTTTCATTGTTTTTGTATGTTTTCCCACACAGGGCTCATAGCCTTTATGATATTGAGGTTCCATTCCTTTGTGTTCTTTGAGAAACCAGTTGTGGAACATTTGGATTCTCTTTTTTCCTGTTGTACCATCCAATATCCACTAAGTATTTAGCTTTCCTTGGGATGCTCCTGGAAGGCTGCTCACAGGCATAAATACCAGATGAAGTATTTCTCCCAAGTATTTGCTTGGGAGAAACAGTGTGGCTAGAAACAACATTTTTTTAGAAATTCTCTAGGAGACCTCAGTATTGTTTAACTTGCTTTCTTTGCTTGAAAGCTGATTAGAATGATAATCAGAAATAATTCCCTATCAAGGCAAATCATTCAAAAAAGGTTGATCAAAATTGGGATGGTCACTTTGAATCAACACTTATTGAAGCCTGGTATGTGCAAAGTTGTGTTTGGCACTGTTGGAGATAGACAGAAGGGGAAGTCCTAGATCTTGCTTTCAAGAAGTCAGTAGCCTACTGAAGATGAAATGACCGGTAGACAAATGGCTGGAACACAAAACAAAGTTTAAGCAGAGACCTAGACTGGGGTGGCAGATATAAGCTGGAGAAGAATTTTGGGTTCTCCCCATGTCTTGCAGGCACCAGGCAAATTTATTAAAGTGCACCCTAGGGCTGCCAGCCAGAGAGCCAGAGTCACAAAACAGCTTCCAGAACAGAGAGTGGGCTGAGTTGCTAGGATCCTGCTGGTAGGGTGTTATTAAAAAATCATGCCTACCTGTGACCATCCTCTTTACATTGAGACTTTGCCATTTTTCCCTTCAAGAGATGATATTTCTTTCCCTTCCTCTTGAATATGGACTGATCTTGGACTTGTTTTGATTACTAGAATGGGTAAAACTCAACATCACATGAACAAAGCTTATTCAACATAATCCAGTTAAACAAGCAAAGCTTGTCTGGCTAAATCCAGGTCTTCCTGCACCCCCTTCCCCCAAATTTGCTCAGCCTTCAATTGTCTTAAGGTGTCACTTCCTTTGCTACCCTCCACTGCCAAGTATTTGCTATCTCGAATATTAGTTGACCATAGAGTTGAGGGCCCATTTCTGGGTTCTCTATTCTGTTCCATGGATCTATGTGTCTGTTTTTGTGCCAGTACCACACTGTCTTGATGATCACAGCTTTGTAGTACAACTTGAAATCCGGCATTATGATGCCCCCGGCTCTGGTTTTCTTTTTCAATATTCCCCTGGCTATTTGGGGTCTTTTCTGATTCCACACAAATCTTAAGATTATTTGTTCCCACTGTCTGAAAAAAAGTCCATGGTATTTTGATAGGGATTGCATTGAATGTGTAAATTGCCCTGGGTAACGTTGACATTTTCGCAATATTCATTCTTCCAATCCAGAAGCATGGAATATTTTTCCATCTCTTTGTGTCTTCCTCAATTTCTTTCAGAAGTGTTCTGTAGTTTTTCGGGTATAGATCCTTTACCTCTTTGGTTAGGTTTATTCTTAGTTATCTGATGCTTCGTGGTGCAATTGTAAATGGGATTAACTCCTTAATTTCTCTTTCTTCAGTTTCATTGTTAGTGTATAGAAATGCCACTGATGTCTGGGCATTGATTTTGTATCCTGCCACGCTGCCAAATTGCTGTATGAGTTCTAGCAATCCTGGGATGGAGTCTTTTGGGTTTTCTATGTACAGTATCATGTCATCGGCGAAGAGGGAGAGTTTGACTTCTTCTTTGCCATTTGAATGCCTTTTATTTCTTTTTTGTTGTCTGATTGCTGAGGCTAGGACTTCTAGTACTATGTTGAATAGCAGTCATGAGAGTGGACATCCCTGTCATGTTCCTGATCTTAGGGGAAAGGCTCCCAGTGTTTCCTCATTGAGAATGATATTTGCTGTGGGGTTTTCATAGATGGCTTTTAAGATGCTGAGGAATATTTCCTCTATCCCTACACTCTGAAGAGTTTTGATCAGGAATGGATGCTGTATTTTGTCAAATGCTTTCTCTGCATCTATTGAGAGGATCATATAGTTCTTGTTTTTTCTCTTGTTGATGTGATCTATCACATTGGTTGTTTTACACGTGTTGAACCAACCTTGCATCCTGGGGATAAATACCACTTGGTCACGGTGAATAATCTTCTTAATGTACTGTTGGATCCTATTAGCTAGGATCTTGTTGAGAATTTTTGATTCTGTGTTCATCAGGGATATTGGTCTACTGTGACAAAAACATACACATAGATCAGTGGAACAGAATAGAGAACCTAGAAATGGCCCCTCAACTCTATGGTCAACTAATATTCAACAAAGCAGGAAAGACTATCCACTGGAAAAAGGACAAATCTCTTCAATAAATAGTGCTGGGAAAATTGGACAGCCACGTGCAAAAGAATGAAACTAGACCATTCTCTTACACCATACACAAAGACAAACTCAAAATGATGAAAGATCTAAATGTGAGACAAGAATCCATCAAAATCCTAAAGGAGAACACAGCAACACCTTTTTTGAACTTGGCCACAGCAACTTCTTACAAGATACATCTATGAAGGCAAGGGAAACAAAAGCAAAAATGAACTATTGGGGCTTAATCAAGATAAAAAGCTTCTACACACACACACACACACACACACACACACACAAAGCTTCTACACAGCAAAAGAAACAGTCAACAAAACTAAGAGACAACCTACAGAATGGGAGAAGATATTTGCAAATAACATATCAGATAAAGGGCCAGTATCCAAGATCTGTAAAGAACTTATTAAACTCAACACCCAAGAAACAAACAATCCAATCATGAAATGGGCAAAAGACATGAACAGAAATCTCACAGACAAAGACATAGACATGGCCAACAAGCACATGAGAAAATCCTCCGCATCACTCGCCATCAGGGAAATACAAATCAAAACCACAATGAGATACCACCTCACACCAGTGAGAATGGTGAACATTAACAAGACAGGAAACAACAAATGTTGGAGAGGATGTGGAGAAAGGGGAACCCTCTTGCACTGTTGGTGGGAATGTGAACTGGTGCAGCCACTCTGGAAAACTGTGTGGAGGTTCCTCAAAGAGTTAAAGCTACTCGGGATCCCTGGGTGGCGCAGCAGTTTAGCGCCTGCCTTTGGCTCAGGGCGCGATCCTGGAGACCCGGGATCGAATCCCATGTCGGGCTCCCGTTGCATGGAGCCTGCTTCTCCCTCTGCCTGTGTCTCTGCCTCTCTCTCTCTCTCTCTCTCTCTGTGTGTGTGTGTGACAATCGTAAATAAATAAAAAAAAATTTTTTTAATAAAATAAAATAAAATAAAATAAAAATAGAGCTACCCTATGACCCAGCAATTGCACTGCTGGGGACTTACCCCAAAGATATGGATGCAGTGAAAAACCAAGACACCTGCACCCCAATGTTTCTAGCAGCAATGTCCACAATAGCCAAACTGTGGAAGGAGCCTCGGTGTCCATCAAAAGATGAATGGATAAAGGAGCTGTGGTCTATGTATACAATGGAATATTACTCAGCCATTAGAAACGACGAATACCCACCATTTGCTTCGACGTGGATGGAACTGGAGGGTATTATGCTGAGTGAAGTAAGTCGATCAGAGGAGGACAAACGTTATATGGTCTCACTTATATGGGGAATATAAAAAATAGTGAAAGGGGTTAAAGGGAAAAGGAGAGAAAATGAGTGGGAAATATCAGTGAGGGTGACAAAACATGAGAGACTCCTAACTCTGGGAAACGAACAAGGGGTAGAGGAAGGGGAGGTGGGTGGGGGGGTGGGGGGATGGGGTGACTGGGTGACGGGCACTGAGGGGGGCACTTGATGGGATGAGCACTGGGTGTTATACTATATGGTGGCAAATCGAACTCCAATAAAAAATATACAAAAAAAAGAAAGTAGCCCAAAGACTTTAAACATATCTTAAACATACACAATGCAAAACAGAGGGCAAGCTGATAGTCAAATTTCTGTAGAGGGAATTTTTTTAATCTTCCAGCAAATGGCATCAGGATTTGGATTTAAAAATACTCCATATTTGCCCTTTCATTCAAATGTTTTCCTTAATGTGATGTACAACTTTGGAAATGCATACCATCAACTGAGATATATATATATTACAGGTTAAAAATTTTCTTCAATTCTATGTTTAGTCTTGGAACTCATTAAAATGTGAATACTGATGAACCATGGGCTGTGTGTAGATCCAGTCCCTGAAAAGGGAGAGAAGGACAGTTCTACAAAAGAGATCAAATGTAAACCGGAATGGTAACTTTACCAGAGTCCATTTAAGCCACAAAACAGACATAAGAAGTTGCCCCTAAAAGTCCTCTTACACTGCAAAGTAGCAGAAAATGTAGTTTGTGCAGTTTTTTTCAAAAATGTCAAATCTTGCAATTTGAGTCTGTGTTCTCTTTAAAAAACCTGAAAACTGTGGACTTAAGGGTATTTTCTTACATTTCTGATTCAGAGTTCTAAAACATATAATACTAGTTGCTAGCGAATTGTATTAACTTAAAAACAGCCATCCTGTAGGAAAGGACAAAATGGGAATAAACTTTGCTTATTCCTCAGTATGAAAGCTCGGTCTTAGACAGAACACTGCTTGCATCTGAGCTGAATTCAAATGAGAAAAACCCAATTTGCCAGAAGGATTAAATACCTCAAGAACTCATTACACTGCTGATTATTAACTTTGACTAAACCACCAGACACGCAGGACACTTAAACTTGCTAAAGGAAATATCAGGGCAAGGAACAAAATTTGGGGCATGTGAGCTCAGCCTTCCTTGGCCTATGGGTGAAATCCTCCTCAGTGGCTGCTTTCACAATGGCTACACCTCACCAAGTTCTGCTGGGGTTAAAGTTTCTAGTCTTATCATCTCTGTACCAAAAAGAAGTCTTTGTTTAAACAACAATTCGAGTGGCAATTTTTTCAAAATGGAGAATATTCAACTTACTCCTTTTGGTCACATATTATGTTCTTTTCTTTTATGAATGACAGTGAATTATTTAGCTATTTATACCTTGGTGACACACTCTCACTCTGTTTCCAATTATTGGTCTTTTTGAACTCACTTATGTTTGCTATTATCTAGAGAAGTACTCTCTGTGAATAGACTTGCACCACCAAACACTATATTCCTTGTAGCACCCACCATAAGGCCATATGAAGGTCTTGAGCACCTTATACCACTCTTTGAAGCTTCTATAACTAAACCAATCCATACTAAACAGAGTCCTACTGTGCTCCATTACAAAAAAAAAAAAACAAAAACAAAAAGTATTACTGGGTGAGAGACCACATGCAAAGTGAGATGAAATAAAAATTTATTTTTAAATTTGCAAGCCTTCTGTATCACTTGCATATGTCAGTAATTACTTAGAACTAAAAAAGTATGATGTCAAAAATAATATTAGTGGTTGCAAGAGTAATAAGTGGCTTCTATCATAAGACTTTGGACATCGGGCAGCCCAGGGTGTGATCCTGGAGACCCGGGATCGAGTCCCGCATCAGGCTCCCTGCATGGAGCCTGCTTCTCCCTCTGCCTGTGTCTCTGCTTCTCTCTCTCATCTCTGTGTATTCTCATGAATAAATAAATAAAATCTTAAAAAAAAAACTTTAAAGACTGGACATCAACATTGCCATATTCCATCAACACTAAAGTCAAACATTTGGGAGACTGTTTTAGAATTTAACACCATATGATCTTTTGACCAAACATAGGATCAGAACCATTCCAGCAAAAGGGATATTCTATTGAAGACTATGGACAGACCACAGGGAAACTGGCTTTCCAGGGCACTGAGAAGATGGATGCCGAGAATGTCCAGGGATCTGTGCACACTTACTCTATGTTTTCCTTAAATGAGCATGGAGTCTTACTGATGCTAAGTTTAGCCAAGAATCACTTGCCTGTCTATTCTCCAGCTTGCCTCTAATGTTCTAGGCTATCTCCAAATATTTCTCTCTGAGGACATACATTATTTGTGTAAATTCTTCTTCAGTGATACTGTGGTGTAGTTAAAAAATATTTCCCAGATCAAAAAAGAGAACAAACAAAACACCCCAACTTTGCATGTTCAGTATCACTTGCAGCTTCCAAGGGATGCTGGGCTGGAGGCTGGAAAGATAACTTCACAAGATTTGCTGAACCTGCCCTTGCTCTGTTTGGCCACCTTGCTTCCAAGATGATTCTGTATTCTTCCCTAAATAAACTAGGCATTTGATCTAATCATAGTGTGTTTAGTGTGTGTCTGTACACATTCATGCACACTCACACCATATGGTTTCTTACAACAGTTGCACTCAAATCTGCAACTGTCATTCAGATCCTTATGTGTGTATCATAAATGAGATTTAACATTTGAACATATGGCTAAATTGAAGGAAGAGAGGGATGGTGGGAGCAATTGGTAGAAATGAATGTATGAGAAAAGCACAAGAATATTATCATGAATTCAAGTTAAAAGGAGGGCACTACTCTGGATAATAATGATCAATGGAACACACACATTACATCTGCCATAGAGCCACAAGAACAAAGACAAGAGAGAGAAGACAACAGCAGTAAAATTTTGGAAGCTGGAAAACAGATGGTTAAGTGGTAACTGAGTTAAGAGGCTCGAGTCAGCTGAATTCTAAGCCAGCAGTGGAAAAGCCAAGAAACAACCCATTTTGCACCTCAGAATCTGCTAAGAGCTCAGGGACTGGTGGCAGCAGCTGTAGAAATGGCAGTTAAGGTAAGGCTAAAAACAGGAGGTTTCATTGAAAATATGTATAAGAAGTTAGGTCCTAAAGTGTCTCCTTTATTCCAGACAGCCAAGAGACAGACTCTACCTCATTTTAGCAGAAGACTGAAGTTTTATTCATTGTAGTGAATAAGAAGGACAGCAAGTCTCCTGACTAGGAGACACTAGGTACAGCAGATGGTAGAAATACTAAAATAAACTTAAGGAGGGAGTCCTGGGTGGCTCAGTTGGTTCAGCATCTGTCTTCAGTTCAAGTCATGATCCCGGGGTCCTGGGATCAAGCCCCACACCGGGGTCCCTACTCTGTAGGGAATCTGCTTCTCCCTCCCCCTCTGCTGCTCCTCCTGCTTGTACTCTCTCTCTCTCTCTCTGTGTCAAAAAAATAAAATAAAAAAATAAAATCTTTTTTTAAAAAAATAAAATAAACTTAAGGAGAATAAGGGAAGTTTTATGTACTAAATGTTGACTCGGCCAGCTTTCTTTTCCCAGTCAGCTTTTCCAATGCTGACCAAAGACAGTAAGGGTCCTCTCTTGGGAATCTGACTGGTTCAGAGGAAAAACATATTAACACTGGGCATTTCCTAATGAAATAGGTGAGGCGGACCACCTTATAGTGCTTCCCACAATTGAAAAATCTACTCATGTGTCCAAAGCTTTATAATCACTCAGATGTTCAAGGGTCACCAGATATTAGAAAAAAAATGAAACAAACTGAAAAAACCCAACCAAACAGAAAATAGGAAGAAACAAACTTTTCAGAGAGAAAAAAAACTGTTTTTAAAATTATTTATATCCTCAGAGAGACAGAACATTACATCCACGAAACAAGAACAAGTTGATATGAAAAAAGAACATTCAGGATACACAAAGAGTAGAAGAACTATTGGAAATAAAATAAAAATTCAATAAAAGATTAGGAAGATAAAGTTGAGAAAAACTCTCAAAAAACAGAGTAAAAGTATACAATTAAAAATAGAATAAAAAGGATAAGTAAAGGAACAGTTCAGAAGATCCAGATTTGAATAAGTGAGTTCATTTTATAGAAGGGAATTGGAAATACTTTAAATCATTTGCTGAGATAATCTTATGAATTCTTAAGTTTTATAAATTGTTTACTTTTTTCTTCCATTATCTTAATTTAAATTCAATTTCTTATTAGGTTTTAGCTATTTTTCTTATTTATAGCTTATTTATAGTTTTCTAAAAGTAGCGGGGGAATGTGTACAGTTTAAGAGGCAAATAGGTATGTAAGACTTACGAAGAAGAGTAATACTTGTCCCTTTCTCCCATTCCTGTGTTCCACAGCACAAGGCAGGGGAAAACAGAAGGGAAGACATCACCAGTAAAATAATTCCAGAACACTTCCCAAAATTGAAAGATTTGAATTTCCAGTTTGAAAGAGCTCATCATAATGGAGAAAAATAGATCCACATTAAGGCATGGTTTTAAATCACTTGGGACAAGGAAAAAAAGTCTTTCCAGAGAGAGAGAGGGATGAAAAAAACCCCAGCTTTTATATAAAGGATCATGAATCATTATGGCATTTTATTTTTCCACAGCAATGCTGGAAGCTAGAAAACAATGGAAAAATGCCATCAAAACTTGAAGGAAAAAATCATTTCCAACCTAGAATTCTACATTCAGTGAAACTATGAATTAAGTATGAGAGCAAAATAAAACACCTATATTCTCAAAAATTTCACCTCCTATGCCCTCTATCCTGGGAAAACTACTGGGGGAGGTGCTCACTAAAAAAGACAGTAAACCACAAAAAAAGGAAAATAGAAGAAAAGGCAAGAGGAGAACCAAGTGAAGAAGAAGGCACAAAAGAGTACCTAATATGGTAGTGAAGGCAGTCTAGGATGACTGTTCAGCAGGCCTAGGGAGCAAGATGTCCATATTTAAGCAGATCAGAAGTCTTGGAAGAGACTTCTCTGAAAAAAGAAGAAACTGATAGAGTACCTAATGTATTCAAGCTTACCAAGAGGAAAAATAAAGAGTATGGGGATGAAGTATTTTCAGGTACATAGAAAACTAAACAAAAAGGAAAAAAAATATTTATTCCAGGGAAAACAAAAAGTTATGCAGTAAAAAAAAAAAGCAGTCATAGTATATACTTCATGACTTAGCTGTGACTAGCATTCATTACACAGTCATAATAATTAAACACAGAATATTGTTTCAGTTGTTCTATACAGCCACACTAGAAGAATAGGGGATGGAAAGTGTACTTGTATGAGATGGTAGAGGGACAACTTTTAGCACTGAAAAATCAGGAGTAGTAGTGTAAGGATTTTATTTAGGAAAAGGGAGACAAGGGTGCTTGGATGGTTCAGTGGTTGAGCAACCGCTTTTGGCTCAGGTCATGATCCTGGAGTCCTGGGATGGAGTCTTGCATCAGGCTCCCTGTTCATCAGGGAGCCTGCTTCTCCCTCTGCCTCTATCTCTGCTCCTCCCTTTGTGTCTCTTATGAATAAATAAATGAATAACCTTTAAAAAAGAAAGAGAGGGATCCCTGGGTGGCGCAGCGGTTTGGCGCCTGCCTTTGGCCCAGGGCCGGATCCTGGAGACCCGGGATCGAATCCCACATCGGGCTCCCGGTGCATGGAGCCTGCTTCTCCCTCTGCCTGTGTCTCTGCCTCTCTCTCTCTCTCTCTCTCTCTCTCTGTGACTATCATGAATAAATAAATAAAATCTTAAAAAATAAATAAATAAATAAATAAATAAATAAATAAATAAATAAATAAAATAAAAAAGAAAGAGAGAAAAAGGGAGACAAAATGGCTGGCTCAGTTGGTGTAGCATGAGACTCTTGATCTTGGGGTTGTGAGTTTGAGCCCCATGTTGGGCATAGCATTTACTTTTTAAAAGAGAAAAATCAAAGGGGGAAATATATAACAAAAGAAAGAAGGAAAGAAGTTGAAGGGGGCTGTCTCTGAGGACTGGGAAATGCTGGAGGAGGAACAAGTAGAAGGGAAGAGGCCAGGGACAGCTGTCCTCCACAAATCTTATAGACTTATTTGTCTCTTAAATTATGTATATTACCACACAACTTTTAGAAAATTAAACCATAAATAAGAAAAAAGAAACAACTAAAACTTCTTTTTAAGAAATCACTTGTAAAGCTTAAGAATACACAAGAATGGGATGCCTGGGTGGCTCAGTGGTTGAGCATCTGCCTTCACGTCACGTCAGGGCATGATCCTGGGGTCCTGGGATAGAGTCCTGCATCAGACTCCCTGTTTAGCAGGGAGCCTGCTTCTCCCTCTGCTTGTGTCTCTGCCTCTCCCTCTGTGTGTGTCATGAATAAATTTTAAAAAATAAAATATTTTAAAAATTTAGTAAAAACAACTTATTCTTAATTTCAAAATTTGTGTAATGTTAACAAAAATGATATATAGTAAACTGGCTTTCTAGAATATAAACTATGAAAAAATAACTATGAAAATATCTTTGTCTCTCTCTCAACAAATGACAACAAGCTGATTTCAAGGACAAAAGAGCATTACTAAAACATTGAATCTGGGATCCCTGGGTGGCGCAGCGGTTTGGCACCTGCCTTTGGCCCAGGGCGCGATCCTGCAGACCCGGGATCAAATCCCACGTCGGGCTCCTGGTGCATGGAGCCTGCTTCTCACTCTGCCTGTGTCTCTGCCTCTCTCTCTGCGTGTGACTATCATAAATAAATTAAAAATTAAAAAAAAAACATTGAATCTAATCCTCCTAGAACACTCTACAATTAAGGTTAATGATCATATACATTACCAAGGAACTTCATAATCCTGATGTCTTCTAAATAAAAATGAAAATAATTTAAATTTAGTGATAAGCACGATTTGCTGAATTTTAAAACTTTGAAAATTCATGCTACTATGGGGGTGAATATACTATTCAATTAACCAAATTAATTACTTCCTAACCATCATTAATTAATTACAATCTACAGTCTCTATTAACAGATGATGGTGATTAGTTAATCTCTTTTTAACAGCACAAGTCTGGTAATTTGGCAATAACTAGTCACAAACTCAAGGAATTATTTTGAGAATCAAGCATATTTTATGTGGGACCTCTAATTTCAATTATATATATGTTCTGGGAAAACTATGTTCATCTGTGTTAAAGTCTGAAATTAATTGTATGTAAACTATTATTTACCAGATTTGTTTGTGGAAGTCAGTAAAGTAAAACGGATGATTCCCAGGAGACAAAAATACAATGCATCTGCCAAAAAAAATCTTGTGTCCTTGATAGCTAATTCAATCTCAATTTCTACAAATTGTGTATAACAAAGAGGTTACACTGTTAAAATGTGTGCCCTTGGGAATGTTCTGGAAGATAGAATCAAGTAAACTTGTATTACCATTGTCATTATCACATGTGAAGCTTTTATAAAACTGTGTACATGGCCTTTAAAACTCTTACTAAAAGAGCTGAGGTTTTCAATTCTCTAGAGTTCTGAGATAGGAAAATTTACAGCAACAGCATACATTTTAAATCTAGAGGTCCAAAAAAAAATTTTTAAGGAAATTTCAATAGTACAGTCAGTTCATCAACAAGCAATTTTGAGTTATCCAGAGGGACTCTATCATATTACCACGTGCTTAGGAATACAACCAAAGACAAGGTCATAGCTCATGTCCATCAGAATAACTGCAAGTACATTCAGCCTCAATAGTAATCAAACAAATCCAAATTAGATTCAAATACAATTTCTACCATCCAAATTAATAAAAGATATAAAAGGGCAGCCCTGGTGGCTCAGTGGTTTAGCGCCGCCTTGAGCCCAGGGCGTGATCCTGGAGACCTGGAATCAAGTCGCACGTCGGGTTCCCTGTATGGAGCCTGCTTCTCTCTCTGCCTGTGTCTCTTCCTTTCTCTCTCTCTCTCTCTCTCTCTCTCTCTCTCCCTGTGTCTGTCATGAATAAATAAATAAAATCTTTAAAAATAAATAAATAAATAAATAAATAAATAAATAAATAAATTATATAAAAAATATGTTACAGTGACAATGTGGCAAGGAAATTGGAACTTATAAGACTGTTAATTGGTACAAAATTCCCAGAAAAAAAATTTATTAAAAGATTAGAAATATTTATATCCTTTGAACTCAATTATACTTCTAAGAATCCTTAAAAAAAGATAAATCTTTGGTATGTATAAGTCCATTTGTATAGAGTAATTCATAGTACTAAAAATTTTTATTATATAATGTCTAATAATAGGAGATTGGTTAAATAAACTATAGGTTAATCATATTAAATAGCTGAAAATCATGTTTTAGAAAAATATTGAATGTTATGGGTTTTTAAAATTTTTTTTATTGGAGTTCAATTTGCCAACATATAGCATAACACCCAGTGCTCATCCCGTCAAGTTTTTTTTAATAATAAATTTCTTTTTTATTGGTGTTCAATTTGCCAACATACAGAATAACACCCAGTGCTCATCCCGTCAAGTGCCCCCCTCAGTGCCCGTCACCCATTCACCCCCACCCCCCACCCTCCTCCCCTTCCACCACCCCTAGTTCGTTTCCCAGAGTTAGGAGTCTTTATGTTCTGTCTCCCTTTCTGATATTTCCTACCCATTTCTTCTCCCTTCCCTTCTATTCCCTTTCACTATTATTTATATTCCCCAAATAAATGAGAACATATAATGTTTGTCCTTCTCCGATTGACTTATTTCACTCAGCATAATACCCTCCAGTTCCATCCATGTTGAAGCAAATGGTGGGTATTTGTCATTTCTAATGGCTGAGTGATATTCCATTGTATACATAAACCACATTTTCTTTATCCATTCATCTTTCGATGGACACCGAGGCTCCTTCCACAGTTTGCCGTCAAGTTTTTACATATGATAAATTGTAGGCAAATCTGGACAAAAATCAATATGTAAAAAAATGAAAATATATACTCACAGCTAAAGAAAACTAAAGAGAGGGGGGAAATACATATCAGGTTGTACTTATGTGGTAAACAAAGGCAGAAGAGAAATTATTAAATTTCCTTACTCTCTACAACCCACTGACAAGTCCTCAAAACAAGCAGAGTGACCTTTTCCTAGGGACTCAACTGCCTCAACATTAATACTTTGTTGAGGGCAAAAGTCAATCTTAGCCCAACCCCCAGAATCTGGTAAGTGTACTTTAACATATAAAAACTCCTTTGGATGGGGTACCTGGTGGCTCAGTGGTTGAGCGCCTGTCTTTGGCTCAGGGCTTGATACTGGAGTCCCAGGATCGAGTCCTGTATTGGGCTCCTTGCATGGAATCTGTTTCTTCTGTCTCTGCCTCTCTCTGTGTCTCTCATGAATAAATAAATAAGATCTTAAAAAAATCCTTTGGAAACTTCCTTTACCTCTACCCTCCCCCAAGATACAAGTTGGCAATCATCCCCCAAGCATATGACCCATTGATAGACATCTGAATGGTCTCACGACTCAGGTTTTATTAGACGGTAATAATGATCTTTTCCCAACAATAGCTAGCCTCCTCAAGGTCCTGGAACCTTGCTTCCAAAATTCCTTAGGGACTTATGCTCTCCCTAACCCCCTCTCAACTTGAAAATATATAATGGGCCACTCCTTAGGGCTCTGGTGCAGCTCTTTCTGCCCAGGGGTCCTGTCCCTGTCCTTTATTAAAACCACCTTTTTTGCACCAAAGATATCTCAAGAGTTCTTTCTTGGCCATTGGCTTCAAACCCTAAGATATTTTCTACATCACTTAGTGGTTGGATTTTTATTTTCTTCTTTTGTGCTTTTCCTATGTTGAATGTAGGAAAAAGGTTTACTGCGGATTACAATCTGCTAAATTTTTTACATTACTTCAATGAAACCAAATTCAAACTAAATGAAAGTAGCATAACAAAATAAATGCCAAGCAAAGGGGTAATGAAGTATTTGTATATGCTGTCTTCTTTATGTAAATTTGATAAGTAATCCAGCATCATTCAGGCACTTTCAAATCAGAATTTCTTTATAGGGGCAATGGGTCTGAACAAAGCAGCCCAGCTACTGCTGACCACCCACATCACCACGGAGAGGGTGCTCAGTGTTAAAGCTGCAACTTGCAACCCTAGGATAGATATTGTCACTGTGGGATTCTGACTGATTTTCAGTGCTTCTTGACATTATCGTAGATTTCACTCATGTAAATCTGCCCTAATGAATGCAGCACTCAACTCTAGATACTTCTCTAATGCAGCATCATTCCTCTCTTTCCTATCATACAAAAACCTCTCAAATATTAAGAGAGAGATCAGTTGGGATATCTGACCTATACATGTGGATGGAATTTGTAAATTTTATCTGGGGAGTTTATTTTTCATTTGATGTATATAAATGTAATATAACCACAGGATTAAAAAAATCAAACATGACAGGAGAGTATAATATGAAAAGCAAGTCATCCTCCCTCCTCAGCCCACTTCCTAGAGATAACCACTTTAACATTTTGCAGCTAGTTTTCATGCATTATATACAAATAGTGAATGAGATCATATTACATACATCATCTTACACCATGTCCCTCTCACTTAGTAATAGCTCTTGGGTGCTCTGTCTTATTAGTGCATTTAGATCTACATTTATTCCTTTGAACAGCTACATGGATCTATTATTATTATTCACTCATAGAATTCCCCTGAGTAACTTTAAATAAGCACATTGAAACAGTAGTAGTTCAACACTGGACCCTTAAACTGAAACCTGGTTAAGGAAGTCAAATGAATAAGAAATGAGCTGGGCTATGAGGTTGCCTCACTAGAAGGTCATCTGTTTCCAGGGTTGGTGAGAAATCATATATTTTGTGGAATCTCAAAGAGTTAAGAGGTCACTTTCTCCTGTTTTCTTCACTCAGTTCCCTGGATTTTTAAAAAATTATGTAAGCTTCATATTGAAGAATAATATATAAACAAGAAAAATTTAGCTCCCTCCCAGTTTTGAATATACATGCAAAATTCCAAAAGGAAATCTTATCCAAATTAATATAAAAATAGAACAACACAACAAAAATAGATCATGTTTACACTAGGAATTAAAGGATGGCTTACAACAGACTAGAGGAGAGAAGTCATACTATCTTGATTTATGTAGAGAAATAATTTGATATAGTTCAATATTTGTGATAAAAAAAACTCAGCAACCCAGAAGTGATTTTTCTTACTTTTAAAACTTACCACCAACATTATATTTATTATAGAAAATTTAAAAGCATTTCTCTTATGATCTGAAATAAGATAAAGATGACCACTGAAATTGCCATTAATTAATATGGTACTGGAAGTGTTAGCCAGAGGCATAAGAAAAGAAAAAGAGATGACAGGGAAAAAAAAAAGAGATGAGAGGTTAAGTATTAGAAGGAAATATATGAGATTGTCATTATTTTCAGATAAGTTCATCTCCCTAGAAAGGCCAATAGAATACAAGCTATTACATTTAATAAAGAAGTTGAGCAAACTTGCCAGATACAAAAAAAAGCTTACAAAATACAATGTATTCCTCTACATCAGAAGTAAATAATAACATTGATAAAATAAAAAAGAATTTATTTAGGAATCATTTAATCCAAGAATATATATGACTTGTTTGGCAAAAATCTAAAAATTTTACTAATGACTGTAAAAGATGGTCTGTGTAAAAGGGGAGAAATTCCATTTTCTTTGATAGTAAGACATTACTCTGAAGATCTCAGTTCAATCTAAATTAATTAATAAATTCAACACAATTCCAATCAAAATCCAAGGTGGATTTTTTTTAAAGAAACACAACATATTTACTCTAACATTTACATAGAAAATAAAAATCATAAGGAACTAAGCCAGCCTCAAAAAAGAGAAGTTTAGGGATACATCCTACTCAATGGTAAGATCTTAATATCTATAGGATCTACAGTACTTTCCTCTTATATTTCTCATATAATTTGTGGCCTCTCTTTTTTGCTTGATCAACCTAGCTAGAGGTTTTTCAATTTTGCTGGTCTTTTCAAAAACCAGGTAATTGGGGGTTAATTTTTTCTATTGTTTGTACATCCTCAATTGCATTGATTTCTATTCTTTTTTTATTCCTTTCCTTCTACTTACTATGGGTTTATTATGCTCATTTTCTAGCTTCTTAGGCAGAATTTTCAATAATTAACTTTGGATTATTCATCTTATCTAATATAAATATAAATATTTAAAGCTATTCCACAAATTTTGATATGCTATATTTTCACTTTCACTCAGCTAAAGATTTCCTAATTTCTTTTTTCACCTCTAGATTACTTAGGTGGGTGTCAGTTTAAAGTATATAGAAACATGTTTTATAGCCCAGAATATGATCTATCTTGGTGAATGTTCCATATGACCTTGGAAAGAATGTGTATTACATTGTTGAGTGGAACGTTCTATAAATGTCAATTAGATTAAGCTGCTTGATTGTGTTATTCAGGTTTTCTATATCCTCATTGATTTTCTGTATTCTTATTCAACTGATACTGAAAAAAGTGTTGAAATCATGGATCAAGAAAAAAAGGGAAAACACAAATTCCATTAAAGAAATTGAATTCCTAATTAAAAATCTTCCACCAAAAAAAAAAGAAAAAATAAATAAATAAAAATAAAAATCTTCCAGCAGTGCCTGGCTGGCTCAGTCGGTTAAGTGACTTTCAGTTCAGGTCATGATCCTGGGGGTCCTGGGATCCAGTCCCACATCAGGCTCCCTACTCAGTGGGGAGTCTGCTTCTCCCTCTCCCTCTGCCCCTACCCCTGCTCATGTGCATGCCATCTCTCTCTCAAATAAATAAAAAAAATCTTACCAAAAAAAAAAAAAAACCTCCCCATAAGGAAAACTCCAGACTCAGAGTACACTTCACTAGTGAATTGTATCAAACACTTAAAAGAAGAAATACTACCAATCTGAAACAAAAACTCTTTCAGAATAATGGAGGAAGGAATACTTCCCAATTCATTTTGTGTGGCCAGCAGAACCCTGATGCCAAATCAGAAAAAAAAAAATTACAAGAAAAGAAAACCAGTTTTCCTTCATGAACATAGCTATCTACATATGTTGTCAACAAAATATTAGCAGATCAGGGGTGCCTGGGTGACTCAGTTAGTTAAGCATCTGACTGGGTTTTGGTTCAGGTCCTGATCTGAAGGTCCTTGGATCCAGCCCCGCATTAAGCCCCTGTTGGGCTCTGCACTCAGTGGGAAGTCAGCTTCTTCTTTCTCCCTCACTCTCTGCCCCTCCCCTACCACATGTGCTCTCTCTCTCAAATAATTAAATCTTTTAAAAAGAACAAAGTAATTTGTCTTACTGACTAAAAAACCCAAGCCATATGAACATCTTATTACATGAAGAAAAAAGAAAAAGTAGTTCTGTTCTCACAAGTTCTATTCAACATTATATTTGAAGTCTTATTCAGGGTAATAAGCAAGAAATTATATATAGATATATAGATATATATACATAAAATATAATAGAGACTAAAATAATACAAATAAATAAAACTGTGTGTTGATGACATGACATTTATTCATAATAATTGAAAACTGATAAGAACTCGGGACGCCTGGGTGGCTCAGCAGTTGAGTGTCTGCCTTTGGCTCAGGGCGTGATCCTGGTCTAGGATCAAGTCCCGCATCAGGCTCCCTGTGAGGGGCCTGCTTCTCCCTGTCTGTGTCTCTGCCTCTCTGTGTGTGTGTCTCTCATGAATAAATAAATAAAATCTTAAAAAAAAAAGAAAACTGATAAGAACTCAATTATCCATCCACAAGTAAACAGATAAGCAAATTGTATTATATCCATATACTCAGCAGTCAGTAGGAAAAAATTACTGGTACATGCAACATGGATGAATTTCAAAAACATTATGCAACGTGAACGAAGCTTATGAACTCACAAGGCTACATATCACATAATTTCATTTACATGAAACTTCAAGAAAGGAAACTCAATCTCCAGTGATAGAAAGCAAATGTGTGCCTTGTGTGTGTGGCAAGGGTGAGGACTGATTTAAAAGGGAGGTTTGAGGAGTAATAGAATGCTTTATATCTAGACTGTAATGTTTGTTGATGGGTATATACATTTATCAAAACTCTTCAAACTATATACTTAAAGTGGTTTCATTTTAATATATGTAAATTACACCTCATTAATGGTGTTTTTTAAAACATCATTGTAATTCACATTAAACAAAGGAGAAAAAAATCAGATGATCATCTCAATAGATGTAGAAAAATCACTTGATAAAAATTCACTACCTACTCATGATAAAAACTCAATAACCCTGAATGAGAGGTAAACTGCCTTAAAAGGTATCCACTCGGGACACCTGGGTGGCTCAGTGATTCAGCATCAGCCTTCAGCTCAGGGCACAATCCCTGGGTCCCAGGATCGAGTGCCACATCAGGTTCCCCTTGAAGAGCCTGCTTCTCCCTCTGCCTATGTCTCTGCCTCTCTGTGTCTCTCATGAATAAGTAAATAAAGTCTTTTTAAAAAAGGTATCCACTCTACAGGGAAACTAGAGTAAACATTATACTTATTGGTGAAATGTTAAAAGATTTCTCTTTGAGAATGAGAGTAAGACAAGGATCCCCTTCTAACTATTCTTCTATTCAACACCATACTGCATGACCTAGCCCATACAATTAGTTAAATATAGATAGATGATAGATAAGATAGATTAGAAATAAAATTTATTCACAAATATATAATATATACACAAATACATAGAAAAGTCCAAAGAATCAAGCTAATCTTAGAATTAACAAGTAAGTTTAGCAAAGTTCCTGCATACAAAGAAAAAAAGTCACTGATTTTTGTATACCAGCAACAATCCATTACAAAGTGAAATTTTAAAAGATATCATTTATAATAGCATCACAAAAGATCAGATACCTAGGAATGAATCTGATGTATGGTATATTCAGAGTTCTACACAGACAACTATGAAACTATAATAAGGAAGACCTAAACCAATGGAGAGATACCAATCTTCACATACCAGAAGACCCAATAAAGTATAAATGTCAATTCTCTCCAAACCGATTAACTACGATTCTAATTAAAATCCTAAGTTTTTGGTCAAAACTGACAGTGGGTTCTGAAAATTTATAATACAAATGCAAAGTGCCTAAAATACCCCAAGCAATATCAAAGAACAATAACTCCAGTGGATACGAAAACTTATATAGCTATAGTAATAAAGATAATGTGGCATTGGCACAGAAATACTCAAATAGACCAATAAAATGGAATAGGTATCTAGATACATACATATAAGTATTTGATTCACAACAAAAGTGGTGCTGCAGAGCAGTGGGGAAAATCTCTTCAACAATGTCGGGTAAATTGTATAGCTCTATATTAAAAACTGAAATGTGATACCTAATGCACGCAATTTACAAAATTCAATTCCAGTAGAATTGGAGATTTAAACGTGAAGGGCAAAACAATAAAACTTTTGGATTAGGGAAAGATTTTAACAGGATACACAAAAAAATAGCACCGTTTTACAAGAATAGACTGGTAGATTGGATTAACTATTTCTGACCATTGAAACCACTGAGAAAACAAAAGGGACATTAGAGTAAATGATATCTGTAGTAAAATAACAAAAGGCTTACATCCAGGATATATAAAGAATTTCTGGGACGCCTGGGTGGCTCAGTGGTTGAGTGTCTACCTTTTGCTCAGGGCGTGATCCTGGAGTTCTGGGATTGAGTCCTATATTGGGCTCCCTGTAGGGAGCCTGTTTCTCCCTCTGCCTGTGTCTCTGCCTCTCTCTCTCTCTGTGTGTCTCTTATGAATAAACAAACAAACAAACAAACAAACAAATTAGTCTTTAAAAAAAGAATTCCTTGCAAGTCAACAAGTAACTCAACCCAATATAAAAATGAGCAAGAGATTTGAACAGGTACATCACCAAAGTGGATATCTAAGCGGCCAGTAAACATATAAAAAGGTGCTGAACTTCATTAGTCATCAAATTAAATACACCTTAAGATACCATTACATACCTAGCAGAGTGGTTACAATTAAGAATACCTTATGATACTGTGTTGGTGAGGATGTAGAGTAACAGGAATTCATCCCCATTCATGGTTGATGGAAGTACAAAGTCTAAGAATCACCAGGTAACACTGGCATTACCCACTATAGCTGACTTACCCATACCATATGATCTAACATTTCTACTCCTAGGTGTACTCCAACAGAATGAGTTTGTCTGCGCCATCAGGCTGTAAATGAAAGAACATTCATAGCAGGAATATTTGCAAAAAGAACACAACTGGATACACCCAATTGTTTACAAATGTGGACTAAGATGCAGCAATGAAAACAAACCACCTCTACATACAACATGCTCAAGTTTTTGAACCAAGTAAGTAAAAAAACGAAAGATTATGTGCTCTATAGCTCCATTTATAAAAACTTCATAAACAAGCAAGGCTAAGCTAAAATTTTAGAACTCAGAAAAAAAAATTTTAGAACTCAGGAGAGGAGTTAACCTTTGGGAGGAGGAGAGATAGTGACTGGGACAGACACATAGGATAGGGTTTCTGAAGTCCCAGCAATATTCCATTTCTTGGCCTGACTGATGATTACATAAATCTATTCAGTGAGTTGTTTTTTTGTTTTGTGTTTTTTTCCCATGTGCATGCTGTATTTCAGAATTTTAAGTTAAAAAAAATAGAAAAAGAGAGGTGCTTGGGTGGCTCACTCGGTTAATCATCTGCCATTGATTCAGGTCATGGTCCCAGGGTCCTGGGATTGAGCTCCACATCAGACTCCATGCTCAGAGAGAAGTCTGCTTCTCCCTCTTCAGCTGCCTCTCCCCGCTACTCGTGCTCTCTCTCTCTCAAATAAATTTAAAAAGTAGAAAAAGATATGAATCTTACAGAAAACTCCTAAAGCTCAAATGCATATGAAAAAATGTTCATAACCATTAGAAACCAGAGAAATAAGTTAAAAACAGTATCACTTTACATCTTTTAGACTGGCAAAACCAAATTCATTATATTAATTATTGGAAAGAATGTGCATACGAAGTCCCATTCAGAGGCGCCTGGATGGCTCAGTGGTTGAGCATCCACCGTTGGGCTCAGGGGCAATCCTGGGGTCCTGGGATCAAGTTCTGCATCAGGCTCCCCACAGGGAGCCGGCTTCTCCCTCTGCCTGTGTCTCTGCCTCTCTCTGTGTGTGTCTCTCCTAAATGAATAAATAAAATCTAAAAAAAAGAGAAGTCCCATTCAATGATGTTGGAAGCCTAGACTTATCAGGTCATTTTGAGGGGTATGGTGTGTGTGTGAGCGTGCGCTCATGTGTTTACCTCCTATGACCCAACAACTCCACCCTACACTATATATTCCACGGAATGTCCTACACAAATCCAGGAGATAGGTTGTTGAATGTTTACTACAATATTATTTGTGGTGGCAAGGTACTGATTCCCACTTGGGGTCCATCTTTGAAAATGGCAGAGCTGAAATGTGGCCATTGCACTCCATAGAGTACTATGCAGAATTAGAAGCAACAAATTAGGGGCGCCTGTGTGACTCAGTCAGTTAAGCTTGGGACTCTTGATTCCGACTCAGGTCATGATCTCAGGTCGTGAGATCCAGCCAATGGCTC
Source organism: Canis lupus dingo (assembly GCF_003254725.2). NCBI lineage: Eukaryota > Metazoa > Chordata > Mammalia > Carnivora > Canidae > Canis > Canis lupus. The sequence goes on from NC_064281.1 coordinate 39,514,617, forward strand.
TGTGCTCAGCAGGGAATCTGCTTCTCTCCCTCTGCTCCTCCCCCTGCTCATGCACTTGCTCTCGCTCTCTCTTAAAATAATAAAATCTTAAAAATATCTCTATATATGCATATATATATGTAAAATAAAATAAGTAGCCAGGATCAGACACCAAATTAACTAAATGGTCAAAGTTAACAACGCTGGTAGCGGGACTAATCAACATATTGTGTCTCCTAATGATCACTAGGAAAAGCAAATTGTAACTTGTGTGGTAGGTAATCTTGCCAAATATGTACCCCGAGTTTAAGCATAGTGAACCATCAGTGAAGTATAAATGGAAGGGAATTCGGTGTGCCTGGGTGGTTCAGTCAGTTAAGTGTCATACTCTTGATTTCAGCTCAGGTCATGATCTCAGGGTCCTGGGATCAAAACCCACATCAGGCTCTCAGGGCAGAGTCAGCTTGTCCCTCTCAGGGCAGAGTCAGCTTGTCCCTCTCTTTCTGCTTTCCCCTACCCCCATGCTTGCTCTCTCAAATAGATAGATAGATAGATAGATAGATAGATAGATAGATAGATAGATAGATAGATAAAACTTGGGGACCCTGAGTGGCTCAGATGGCTAAATGTCTGCCTTCAGCTGAGATTATGATCTCTAGGTCCTGGGATGGAGCCCCATGTTGGGCTCCCAGTTCAGTTAGGAGTCTGCTTCTCTTTCTGCCTCTCCTGCTTGTACTCTCTCTTTCTCTCTCAAATGAATAAAAAATCTTAGTAAAATAAAAAATCTTTTTAAAAAAGAAAATTTTTAAAATTGAAGGGCATTCCACAAAATAGCTGGCGTGTACTGGTCGTGTGTCAAAGTCATGAAAGACAGAGGCAGGCTGAGAACTCTTCCATGGTAAAGGAAACTAGAAACATGGCAACTAAAATGGGATCTTAAATCGATATTGGACCTGAAATAGGGCAATAGTGAGAAGAGTGGTTAAGTGTGTATCAGGTGTCTAGACTATAGTATCATATTGATGTTAATTTACTGATTTTTGTAACTGTAGGTACATAAGGTATTAATACTTGGGGAAACAATAGATTATGTGAGGGGTGCCTGAGTGGCTCAGGGTTAAGTGTCTGACTTTGGCTCAGGTCATGATCTCAGGATCCTCAAATAGAGCACTGTGATGGGCTCCACACTCAGCAGGGAGTCTGCTTGTCCCTCTCCCTCTGTCCCTCCCCCGGCTCATACTCTCTTTCTCTCAAATAAAATCTAAAGAAACAGAGTATGTGAGACTTTTATAGTTTTAGGATACAACCCACACACCATAAAATTCACCCTAGGTGTACAATTCAGTGGTCTTTACTATATTCACAAAGTTGTGCAACCATCACTAGACCACTATTTCTATAACATTTATACCACCCCAAAGAAAAACCCTATACCCATTAGTAATGGTTCCCCACTCCCTCTTTTTTTTTTAAGATTTATTTATTCATGAGAGAGAGAGAGAGGAAGAGAGGCAGAGACACAGGCAGAGGGAGAAGCAGGGTCCATGCAGGGAGCCTGATGTGGGATTCGATCCGATCCCGGGACTCCAGGATCACGCCCCAGACTGAAGGCAGGCGCTAAACTGCTGGGCCACCCAGGGATCCTTCCCCACTCCCTCCGCAAGCCTGGCCGGGCAACCATTCATCTGCCAGTCTCTCTAGATTTGCCTATTCTGGACATTTTCAACAACTGGAATCCTACAGCATTGGCCTGTTGTGTCTGGCTTCTTGAACTTCATATAATGTTTTCAAGGTTTATCCAGTGTTAGAGCCTATGGATATTTATTCCTTTTTAGGGCTAATATTCCATTGTATGGATCTTCCCCCCCTTTTAACCCATTCATCATTTGATGGACACTTGGGTTCCACCTTTTGGCTATTTTTAAAAAGTTTATTTAAATTCAATTTGCCAACATATACCAACCACCCAGTGCTCATCCCATCAAGTGCCATCCTCAGTGCCTGTCACCCAGTCACCCCATTTCCCCACCCACCTCCCCTTCCACAACCCTTTCTTCATTTCCCAGAGTAAGGAGTCTTCTCACCCTAATTTTTCCCACTCATTTTCCCTTACAAGCCCTTTCACGATTTCTTATATTCCCCATAGGAGTGAAACCATAGAATTGTCTTTCTTTGACTGACTTCTCCCACTCAGCATATCCCCCAGTTCTAACCATGTTGAAGCAAATAGTAGGTATTCATCCTTTCTGATGGCTGGGTAATATTCCATTGTATATATACACTACATTTCTTTATCCATTTATCTGTCAGAAGACATTGTGGCTCTTTCCACAGTTTGGCTATTGTGAACATTGCTGCTAAACAATGGGGTGCAGGTGTCCCATCATTTCACTACATTTGTATCTTTGGGGTAAATACCCAGTAGTGCAATTGCTGGCTCATAGGGTAGCTTCTTGAGGAACCTCAGCTTTTGGCTATTATAAATATGAACAGTAGGGGTGCCTGGGTGGCCCAGTTGGTTAAGCAACGACTCCTGGGTTTCTGCTCAGGTCCTGATCCCACAGGTTCTGACATGGGAGTGTGGTGTAGGGCTCCACACCCAACAGGGAGTCTGCTTGAAAGATTCCCTCCCTCTACCCCTCCCCTCACGTGCGCATGCTCTCTCTCTCTCTCTCTCTCTCTCAAACCTTTAAAAAAATAGGAATAGTGCCACTATGAACATGTATTTCCTTCAATATGTTTTCAATTCTTCAGGATGTATACATAGGAGCAGAACCACCAACATGTGGCAACTCTATTTCACTTTTTGAGGCACTGCCAAACCTTTTCAAAAGGGCTGCACCATCTTCAACTGCATGTAAAGAACTGTCTTTGTGTCATTTTTTGTAACCTTTTTAAAGTCTGAAATTGTTTCAAAATGGAAAGTTTAAAAAAGACTATGGCCAGTTTGCTGTGATTTTTAGGAAGAGCCAACACAGCAATGTCCATCCCTTTTTTGGGGTCAAGAAGGTGGAGAAAAAGTAAGAAAACAAGCCCCCCCGCCAGTCATTTGTACCCTTAATCTTGCTTTGGGGAGCAATTCAATACTGGCCCATTGGTCTGTGAGAGGGAAATGAAAACCTGACCATGTAAGGAGTTCTTTACAACAGGGCCCATTGTTGATGCTCTTATTTAATGACAAAGAGACCCAAAGAGCATCACAACTATGGGAGTGGAATTGGGAGAAAGAAAACTGTCATTTTGATTATCATGATGTATTAAATATAACAATGCTACCCAGAGACCTTTATCACTCTTCTAAGATGTCAAATACCTCAAGTACAAAGGATTTTCTCTCCCAGCACACAGGGGCCAGTGGTTTTGGTGCAGAATAGATGGTGGATAAAAAGCCAAAGAAACACGCGCACACAAAAAAGACACAGTCTTTTCAAAGCTCCAAGTCGTTAGCTTTATTTATACTGAATTCAGAATGGGGTGACAAAAATGCATTATTATCACTATAATCAACTATCACATACAGGCCTTGCCCCATAATTCACTTTCTACTTTAAGTATGTTAATTCATATTAATTAAAACTACATGATCTCTTGCTAAAAATCCTCAATTCATATAAGCAAGGGTTTATAACTTCTCCTTAAAAAGTTATATTCCTTTCTTATCAAAAATTTAGTCATTTAAATTGTTAGGTCTTTTTTGTTGTTGTTGTTGTTGTTTAGAGGATTATATTTATTTACCAGGAGCAGACAAACAAAACATACTGTAAAAATAGTTTTCCAGAAACTGGTTCTTTCTATTCTTTTTTCTCTCTCTCTCTCTCCCTTTCTTTCTTCTTTCTTTCTTTCTTTCTTTCTTTCTTTCTCTTTTTCTTTCTCTCTTTCTTTTCTTTCTCTTTCTTTCTTTCTTTCTTTCTTTCTTTCTTTCTTTCTTTCTTTCTTTCTTTCTTTCTTTCTTTCTTTCTTTCAGAAGCTGTTTCCATTCGATTCTCCTTCTCTTGCAAACTGGTGACTTATCTTTTTACAACTTCTGTGTCATTCCATAAGAAAGCTGCTCTGCTGGGGCGCCTGGGTGGCTCAGTCAGTTGAGCATTCGGACTCTTGGATTTCAGCTCAGGTCATGATCTCACTTCATGACATCGAGCCCCAGCATGGGCTCCACATTCTGTGGGGAGTCTGCTTGAGATTCACTCTCTTCCTCTCCCTCCCCTCCTTCTCTGGGATGAATAAATTAATCTTTGAGGAAAAAAAAAAGAAAGCTTCTTTTTTCTGGTTTCATAAGAGATGCTGAGCAGTGGTTTAAAAAAAAAATCAAGTTTACTTAAATTCCAGAGTTCAGTTCAAGGAGCAAACGATGGAGTGCAATGTTGGGGCAGAGTGAGAAACATTCTAGGGAGACAGAGTCACTCACAGAAGGTACGGGGCTATGGTAGAGGGAGAGTTAACCTAAACCGGGTTCCTGCCTGTGGTGAGAAGCCAAAATGAGGGATGGTGAGGTAGCAGGGCACTGTGATGGGGTCCATCCAGGTACTCTGCCTTGTGACAGTAATTACAATAAAAACCAAATACTAATCAATAACATGTCAAGTGATTCATCTTTGAGAGTTGAGACAGAGAGCAGGCAGGAAGGGTGGCATTATACCTTTTCTCTGGTTAATTCAGTTTCCTAGGGCTGGTATGTGAGAGCATCCTGGGTGAAATCATAACAAAATCATTCTTTGCTAAGGTGAGCAACTGTTGGGAAGTCCTTTCTCTGCCCTCTATCCAATGTTAAAGCCCACTGGTTTATGCCTCCTGAAAAAGTTATTCTAAACCCATACAGGTAGAAGCCCTGAGGACACGACCATGAAGAATGTGTTTCCAGGTAGCCTGAAACCCAGCAGACAATGTAGCTGTTGCCCAACAAACACAGAAATCTACATTGTATGCCAGGTTCATGCCCCAGACCTGGATGTTAGGCTTGCATGTCCTCCACACACAGGACTTCAACACAACTGCCTGCTGCATTCAAAGTTTCTGGTCCTTATCGTTATCTAGTGCATTGGAAAGACAAGTCAGAGTATATTTCTGGGACTGGCCCACTACGAATCTACAAGTGAAAGTTCCTTAAATTGTCATACCATCAAATGGTCATTATTTAAGCACATTATTTTGAGAATGCCATTTAAAAGTCCAGAGATAAAGATGGATAGATGGAGATATATAGGTAGGTAAGTAGGTACATAGATAGATGGTTCTGTGACTAGATGATACCTTCCATACAGGGAAAAGTGGGGGGAAAAAGAAAGAAAAACAATCTATGATTCCTCCTTCCTGTGGTCTATGGATTCTTTCTTCTTGTGATGCCAAATCCTCCCTCTTATGGTGCTGAAACATACCTCATCATTCATAAGCCTTGATGGTTCTCACACTCGAACTATGTGTGTATGTGTATGTAAATCAAGGTAAAGCTTTAATTATTAAGGACGTCCCAGTAACCTCGCTCAGGAAACTGTAACAGAAGCTAGAAGATGCCATCAGAGACCCAGTAGCCAGATGTAGCTACTGATTACAAAAGACAGGATCTACACTGGCTACTGAGCCATTGAGGGTACCTATACACATTCCAGCAGCTAGATGATCCGCAGCCTTCTGGGGAAGGGCTCTATGGAAGGAAAGAGGAAAAACATCAATCCTGGAGACGTACATGGAAATGCCATCAATAGATTTCAATGTTTTTAATTGACAATAGAATATTTTTAAATTGACTTTCTGACCATAACCCCACATACAAAGTTTTAAACAACCTCTAGATTTATTTTCTCAGTGTATATTGATTGAGCGATATGGAGTAAATTGTCAGATACTCTCTCAGGTGCTAGAGATCCAGCACCAAACAAAAAGATGAAAATCTCTGCCTTCCTGGAATGTAAATAATTGTGAGAAAATCCACAACTGATTATTTGGCTTTTTTTTTGCAGTAAAATATTACATATGAAAAACAAATTGAGCAAACAAACGAGAAGAACACCTAACCCACCATGCTATCATGGCCTTGAACCATTTTTTGGTTTGTTTTCTGCCACTTTAACTTGCCAATCTAGCAATGATGCATGTATGTAAAACAAATTGCAGTAAAAAAAACTTATTTCCCTGCTATAAATCGAAGACGATACAGTTATTTCTACGAAATGCCTGAAACACCAAAGGAAACTGCAAAAAAGATATTTTTTCAAAAATTCATAGCATTCAAGTACAAATACTCCGAATATAAAATATAAAATACTCTTTGTTCAAAGTATTCAAAGCAGCAGCTCACCAGTAGATCAGTTCCCAGCCTTCCTCCCATCATCCAGTGAAGGCATTTTAAAAAGTTAGAGGATAGGTATCCTCTTAATTGATTGATTGATTGACTAATTCCTTCCTTCCTTCATTCACCCCCAAAATGCTTACTGAGTGCCTTTTCCATACTTTATGCCAGGCACTGGGGATGTGACTTTGAGTGAGGCCCTGAGTGAGTCCCTGCACTCATGGAACAGAGAGTCTGAGATTGAAGGTGTGTGTAGGCAAAGGCAAAAAAAGAAACTCAGTTGATATATATGATCATCTCAACGAATAAAGCCACAGTGAAGAGGAATGCTATTTTCATAGGTAGTCAGGGAACGCCTCGCTGTGGGTGTGACATTTGAGCAGATCCCTGAAGGAGGAGGAGAGAGAACTTGTCACATACCTGGGGTAAGGAAGAACACCACATAGAAAGCAAGAGTCAGAACACAAAGGCCCCGAAACAGGGGAAAAAAAAAAAAAAGCCTGGTGTCTTCGAGAAAGCATTCTTATATTAGCACATGGCCACGGTCACCAATTATTACTTCTGACTTTTAAGATTATTCTAGGATGTAAATGACCATGCAGCTTTGCTCTGAGTGAACATTCTAGAACCCTAACTTCTTAGGAGTTTAAAATGCTTTGGGTATCACTTCAAGAAGATTTAGAAAAGTTATCATAAATTGGAAAAAGGCTACAATTAGAACTTTAAGTCAGGACAACTTGACTGGGCATATATCTGGTCGAATATCTGTTGCCAAGAAAAGTGCCTTTAAAAAAAAAAAAAAGGTGTTAGCTGTAAGAAAAGATGACCAGTTTTAGGGAGCTCTGAATATATAAATTTCAAGGGAATGATTTAACTATTTAATCACAGATGTCTAATTTTAAGAGAGAACCTACTTGCCAAGTTATAATAATAGTATTTCACCAGGTGGTTAGATCTTAGGGGAAGAGGGTGAAATTTACAAGGCGAAGTTGGTTTTTGTTTGATTGCTTGGGGTTTTTTCTCTTTTTAAATAAATTGAAACCAATTCGGTCATTAAGTACATTTTGGCATTGCCTGAAAGCATGGGCATACATACCAAAGGGGAAAAAAAAAAGACTGCTTGTGCACGTTTGGCTGAATCTTACCCTCAGTGTAAAATAAAGCATTTATGGAACATGTCAATTTACATTTCATAAACCACTAAAACTAAATGTTCATAACTCTACTTTTATGAATAAGACTGGCAATTACAGTGAAACAAGGGTTTAGTTTGGTTAGTTTTAATGCCAAAATCCAAAAGGATTATCTTTAATAAGTTTTGGTCTATATTTAAATTAGAAGAATGACACTTTCAATTGCTAAAGCTTGCCCTACCTATCCTCCAAATGTCCTTAAAGAACCATAAAGTTAAAATGGTCTTTTCTCCCTGCTTTTAAACTTACCTAGGTAATCCAAAAAGGGAAAACTGTAAAGAAGATTTTATTAAAGGTTACACTCTAGATTAGTGTCAACCACACCCAATAAATACATTTTTAAAGTTTATTAAAATATACAATAGAGTATCTAAGGAATATACTATAGCATAGACTATTAATCAATAACACATTTTCAAAGTTAGTAAGTTGAAGTCAGAGAAAAGGAATCGGGTCCAACTAAATATGTCACATTACATAATTCCATTATCTAATAATTAAGAAGTTAGCTAAGCCCCGGGGCTAGGTGACGAAACTGTAACCGAAGTACCTGCTGCTCAAGTCTCATTCACAGTGCAAACCAACAAAACAAAGATAATTTTTCAAAATTCTGTCCATTCTGACTAAAGACCATTTATTAGAGGTACAGAAAATGGGGAAGAGAGTTTTAAGGGGAGAAGACTGATTAATAGTGAAGCCTGCCACCTGCTGTTGAGAAGCCTGCTTGGAACTGGGATAAAAGACCATTTCTTGAAATGTTATCCTAGAATTTGAAGAGCTTACCCTCCAGAAATTAGAACAGGGGTGACCTATAAACCAAATTAAGAAGTAAAGAAACCTGCTGATGTTTAAAGCTGACAGATATAAAATGGCATTCTCAAAGTTCTACCAGAAATGAAAGAAATGCCGTTTCGTGGGTCATTCAACTCTAGAAGCGTGGATTTTACGCTGTCTTTCTAAGGGATTATTGGGACGATTCTATTTGGTCCCCCCAAAAGTATCGCTGACTTTAGAAATTGTAGTTGAGGGGGAAGAAATTATGACCCCAAGTACCGTATGTAGAAGTCAATGAAGAAGGATGAACAATCTCATAGCACTTCCAGAATGTTAACTTTCCCAAGTCCCAAGTCCCAACTGTCAAGTTGGGCTCTAGATGTCCCCTACACCCCCATCCATGAGATCCCATATATTTTAGAGCATGTACCAGCAGCTTTCTGTTACTAAATAGGAGTACAGTCAACTTCTAAAATATATTTATGGATTTTACAGAACACACCCCAGAATGCTATTATAACAGAGTTTACTGTCTCCTATGGGGCAGATCTCATGTTAAGTGTTCTGACCACACACACACACACACACACACACACACACACAGGGACACAAGGAAACTTTAGGCGGTGTTGGATGTGTCTGTTACACCTTGATT